>NW_016804694.1:5401660-5455711 GCF_001698545.2 Rhinopithecus bieti
TTTTTTTGAGACAAGCTCTCACTCTCATCACCCAGGCTGGAGTGCAGTGGTGAGATCTCGGCTCAATACAACCTCTGCCTCCAGGATTCAAGCAATTCTCCTGCCTCAGCCTCCCAAGTAGCTGGGATTACAGGTGTGTGCCACCATGTCCAGCTAATTTTGTGTTTTCAGTAGAAACGGGGTTTCACCATGTTGGCCATGCTGGTCTCTAACTCCTCACCTCAAGTGATCTGCCCACCTCAGCCTCCCAAAGTGCTGGGATCAGAGGCATGAGCCACTATGCTTAGCCTCATTTAACAATTTTTTGAACACCTACTAGGTGCCAGGCATTGTGAACAGGGAACAAAATGAAAATGATCCCTGCCCTCATGGTGTGACATTCTGGAGTCAGGAGACAGACCACACTGAACAAACCAATTAAGCTAACTATATAATCTGTGCAAAGGTGATATGTGCCAGGGAGAAAATAAAGCAGAAAAGGGGAATAGGGAGCTCTGGGGAAGGGGCAGAGATTTTAAGAGTAGTCAGGAAGGTCTCACCAAGATGAGGACAAGATCAAGAGAAACTTCCCAAAAGTGATATCTGGCCTGAACCTTAAAAGTGACTGGGAGCCCACCAAGTGAAGCACTTCCGGCACAGGGAGCAGTGTGTGCAAAGACTCGGGGTCTGAAGGCTCTAGGTGACCCTGGGGAGCTATCAGGAGGGTCCCGGCCAGAGACGACATGGGAGTGGGGAGGTGTCCATGTCATGATGGACCACCATGCCAGACCAAAATGTCTGAGCACCGTCCAACCAGCTGGGAAGTCTTGGTGGATTTGAAGCCAAGATGTGACATAATCCTGTTTAAATAAGATCCAATGAGAGGCAAGCATGGAAAAGCTCTGGAAAATCCTGAACAGCATTCCCAAGGAATGCTCTACAGGGCATTCTCTCAATTCCTAAGAACTCCACGTGAAAGAAAGAGTTCCATGTGCCAGATAGTTTTGACCCCCCCACGACACAAACACACATATATTATATACACACTGTATGTATGTAATACATACGTTATACAAGTTTTTTTTTTTTTTCTAGACGGAGTCTTCCTCTGTCGCCCAGGCTGGAATGCAGTGATGTAATCCTGACTCTCTACAACCTCTGCCTCCCAGGTTCAAATAATTCTCCTGCCTCAGCCTCCTGTGTAGCTGGGATTACATGCATGCACCACCACACCCAGCTAATTTTGTATTTTAGTAGAGACAGGGTTTTGCCATGTTGACCAGGCTGGTCTTGAACTCCTGACCTCAGGTGATGCCCGCCTTGGCCTCCCAAAGTGCTGAGATTACAGGCGTGAGCCACCACACCCAGTCCGATGTTACACGTGACTACGCAAATCAACATTGTCGTCTGCCAAAGAAAGGTAAAGGATCTGAGAAGGTCTGCAGTAAAATAAACTTTTGGCTTTTGACTTTTACAATTTTCACATTTTCTTGGTTTTGCCAATTCCAAACTCACTTGACCATATAACCCTTCTCATTTCTTTCTCCCACCCTCATAATACCTATTAGCTTCCTGGAGAAGCAGCAGAGTGGGGAAAATGCTGCCAAACAGTTCCCATTTCTCAAAGTGTATCTCATTTTCCATATGTAGCGCACCCCCCCCCCCCCTCCTTACACTGCCCCTGGCTGGAGGTCCCGTTTTTAGAACTTCCCAGCAGTAGCCCCCACCCTGGGCCAGCCACCTGGGCAGCTCCCATCCTGCCTGGCTTGCCGTAGGTGAATGCAGCAGTCCTGGTCACTCTCTAGAGGGTTAGCATAATCCAGAACAGTAGATAATCTAAAAGCCATTTATTTTTGGCATGCTTTAGTGAGTTTATTTTTACTGTAGCCTTACTTTCCTAATTTGGCCTCACTCAGACACATGCTAAAATGAGTGCGCTTTTCTGAACACACTCTGAGTAAAGAGGGGGAAGGGGATCCAGAGGGATGCTGAGGGAGGCTGGCGGGGGAATGTCATATATGTTGTGGCCAGTGTCTCCATCCTCAACTGCATGTTGAAAAGACCTCCAGATTAGAAACTCTGTGCTGACCTGGTCTCTGAAACCAGCAGTCCCAGGAAAAAAAAATGAGCAGAATACATGGTTCAGTGAGATCTGGTACAAAAAGCATGAGCTTGAGGGTCACTCTGATGGGGGTTTGAATCCCAGTGTCGCAGATCCCATTACCCTTTCCGTGACAGTGCCTGGCTGCCAGCTACCAGCACCTACATCTTTCACCTGAGGGCTTCTGGCACATCAAAGCCACTCTGCCTGCCCACATGGTAGGCCAAAGCTGCCAGGGAATTAACACTCCTCACCCTTAACCTAAGAAGTCCGGCTGGGCGCAGTGGCTCACGCCTGTAATCCCAGCACTTTGGGAGGCCGAGGTGGGTGGATTACCTCAGGTCAGGAGTTCAAGAGCAGTCTGGCCAACATGGTGAAAATCCATCTCTACTAAAAAAAAAACAAAAAATTAGCCAGGCTTGGTGGCATGCGACTGTAATCCCAGCTACTCGGGAGGCTGAGGCAGGGGAATTGCTTGAACCAAGGAGGAGGAGGTTGCAGTGAGCTGAGATCGCGCCACTGCACTCCAGCCTAGGGGGCAGAGCGAGACTCCATCTCAAAAAAAAAAAAAAAAAAAAAAAAAAAAAGAAGTGTTCAACCATTGCCTCAGCATAGGGGTATAAATACCCCTGCTCATTCACTCCTCAGGTGGTCCCATTCTGAGGGTTGAGTTCTCACTGGCTCCCATGGTTTCCCAGGGGGATTAGGCTCCAGTTGCCACCAGAGATAGATGGCTTGAAAACCTGCCCTTTGTGGGCTGCCTTCCTGCTTGTCTCACCACCTATTTGTGTTTTCTGGGCCCAGCTCCCAAATAAATTACTTAGACTCAAACCCTGGTCTCAGAGCCTGCTTCTAGAGGAACCCAGACTAAGAAACCCCTTCAGGCTGGGTGACCTGGGAGGAGTATTCCGCACAGTCTGAGCCTCAGTCTTCCCAATCATTAAAGAAGGAACATGACCCCAGCTCCACTCCGTTCTGCTTAGGGTTCCAGATATCCCAACAGATGCCAAATAAATACTGGGACTTTGTTATTCTCTGCAACAAAATCATTTACACCAAGTCAGGCCTGGAAGGGTCACCAAGCAGACTTCACAGCAGACCATGACATCCACAAGAAAACAGGAACAAGGACGCTAGAGGAGAGAAAGGATTCAGTTTTCAGCCATCTGAAGGCAGCTGGGGAAGCTTGGCCCACACACCACTGTGAGAAGGTGAGAAGGGGTCACCTGATTTAATTTGCAGGAATCTCTAGTTGATACCACCTGCTTTACTAATTAGAAAATTACCTGCCAAATGGGTTCTCCCCCAGCATCTGCCCACCAACTTGCTGACCAAGTCCTGCCTCCCTGACCTCATTCCCTCCACAGCTGTCTCTCTCACACACCCCCTCCACACTACGCATACGCTGTTCCTACTCAAGTCTCCAGGTTCGTGGAAGATCATGGGGTGGCCAGGAGCAGCCAAGGATGAGTGGGTCCCCAGTCTGAGCCTTGCTTGTTATATCACCTTAGAAAAACACCTCCCCTCTATGGAGCTCATTCTCCTCATCTAAGAAAGGGGCAGAAAAAGACTCCAAGGCCAGGAAGGTCTCATCCTCATCTGGGTGGAGCTCTCCATTCCTTCCATAGCTGTTTTTTATTGTATGTCTACTATGAACCAGGCCCTGTTCTAGGTGCTTGGGATATACTGCTGAATGAACCAGAAACAGTCCCTGCCTGCATAGGGCTTACTTTCTCATTCTAGAAATCAGCACTTGCTGGAAAGAATAGCCCTGCTGTGGCAAAAGGACTAGATCACCCAAGTGTTCTGATGACATAACTGGCCTCACTCTCCTCATCCCCAGCTGCAGTACTCTCCCCATGCCTACCCTCACCACAGATTACCAAGTGCCTGACATCCCAACCTACATCCGTTCAATTTAATTAACACATGGCCTTCAAAAGACTTCTGTAGAAGGAACATTACCAGGGAGTGAGAACTACATTAGCCATACCTTATAAGTATGAAGGTATGATTCCTAGGTGGAGGGCCAGGTCGTGCTGCAAGACACAGAAAGCACAAGATGGGGAAGCAAATCCTTCTTAAAATGCTCATCTTTCTACTGGTCCCATCTCAGACTTTCCAGACAAAAATCATGCTGCTCCATTTCAGCTTAACTCTGGGCAAGCTGTAGAGTCTTTCTCTCCGATGTGGACCCTGGACAAAGGCAGAGAAGTTCTTAAGCCTCCTTCAGCTCACAGAGCCGGGCCTCCATGTGGATTATCCATTTCCCTGCTCATTCATCTTTGGAACCTTCATGCTAAGCAGAATTCCCCGCCCCGATGCCTCCCCACCACCTGTGTATGTGCATTGCAGGAGGCATGCTCATTTCAGTATCAGTCTGTGCAAAGCCTAATTAGGGGGTTAATTAGCAACCTCTCCTCACACACCCACCCACCAGGAACACACACTCGATGGCATAGTGTGCATGTGGCAGAGCTGGGGAGAGGGTTTACGGGATTAACTGCCCTTTGGAATTAACTCTACTCCATCAGTATGGACAATTTGGCAATGACAACAGAGACTGAATCACTCAATCAAGGTTCACATGAGCTAAGAGGGGGTATAAGGGCAGATCAGGCCTATTTTCTTCCTGCTCCCCACCTATTTTCTCTGACTCCTCATCTCCCAGTTCACCACTTTCCAAGTAGAAGTAGTTGGTGAAGTATAAAAAGCCCTGTGCACTGCTTGAGCATCAGGAAACCTGGATGCTAGTCCCAGTACTGTCCCTAATTTGCTGTGTGACCTTGGGTGAATGCCTAGCTCCCTCTGCACCTCAGTGTCCTCATCTGTCAAATAATAGGCTTGAATTA
The DNA here is from genome assembly GCF_001698545.2 of Rhinopithecus bieti. Classification (NCBI taxonomy): domain Eukaryota; kingdom Metazoa; phylum Chordata; class Mammalia; order Primates; family Cercopithecidae; genus Rhinopithecus; species Rhinopithecus bieti. The sequence continues at coordinate 5,406,593 of NW_016804694.1, forward strand.
GACAAGAATAAGAACCATTGTGGACACTTACTGTGTGCTATAAACTTGGCCCTGTACTAAGCATTTTGCATGTAACATCTTATTTAATCCTATGCTAATTTTATTCTGTTCCCTGCTCTCTCTTCAGCTGGTGACCAATATTTGTTCAATGAATTCTTCCAACACCTTTATGAAATAAATACTACTAAGATCCCACTTTCCAGAGGGAAAAACTGAGGTATAGAGGATTAAATAAGTTGCCAAGCTCACCCAGCTTAGTGAGTGGTAGAGCCTGGATCTGAATCTGGGAGGTCTGGTTGTAGACCTGCATGCTCACCTCCTATGCTGCTCCCTCCTTGATAATCTATGACCTTAGATGTGAGTCAGAGCAGGGTCTTGGTCCTGTGTACTTCAGAGCATTGGCCCAGGGTGAGCACCTGGTAATGCCCCATGGAAGCCGGCTAGCATCATTTCTAATGTCCTTACATTGATGGCCCTCACACAACCCCTCCTTGAGCCAGTACAGATCATTGAGGATACACTTAGTCATCCATTCATTGTCATTCAACCAATACACGTATTGAGTGCCTACTGTATTCCAAGCACTAGGGGCACGAAAATGAACAGGACATGGCTTCTGCCCTGGAAGGTTTACCATATTACAACAAAGTGTGGTGCATGTTACCTAAGAGAAGTGATGCTTGAACTGAGCCAGGGGAGCAGGCTCAGAAGCAAGTCGGTGAAGGTGGGTAGGCAAGGGGGTTCCAGGAAGAGGAAATGGAAGTGGAGAGTGTGGGTGCAGCAGAGAGCTCAGCACTTTCAGTGGGGGCTGAATTGAGCAGTGGGGAGAGGCGAGGGCAGATCTGAGCACGACCAGGGCAAACCCCAGGGGTGCTAACCATAGGAGACTCATCCCTTCTGCAGGGGTCGGGGAAAGAGTTAGGGGACTCACCACTTGGCCCAGACACTGGACTCAGTGTTCACCATAGATTATCAGTTTTGTTCACAGCTGTGTTTTCAGTACTTAGAACAGTGTCCAACACAGCAGGTTATCAATACAATGTGTGCTGAGGGAGTGAAAGATTCTAATTCTCATAACAACCCTTTAAAATTAAGAAAACTGAGGTTCAGAGAGGTGGAATGACTGGTCTATATTGATAAGCAGTGGGACCAGGACTTAAACACTGGTATGGTCCCAAATCTGCCCACCCAACCCTGTATTCACATTTTTTTCTATAAGACTGTGAGGTTCCTCCCACAAGGGGCAGAGAATACCACCCCTTGACTTTGAATTTGACCATATGACTTGCGTTGGCCAACAGAATAAAGTGGAAGTGATGTATAGTTCCAGGCTTCAGATTCAAGAAACCTCCTAGGGTCCTCTTGTCTTCTTGTGCTTCCACCATGGCCATGACAAGAATATGCGTGGCCCAGCCTGCTGGTCTCAGGAGTAAGATGAGAGTCATGAGAGCAGAGCTATATGCACAGCCTCTCCAGTCAAACCAGGCTCAGCATCGCTGCTTTTGGCCATTGAGTTTTAGTGTGGTTTGTTACTCAGCAAGCACTGACGAATACAACGGGGATAGGAAAGGTGATGTGTAAAAGTTGTCTGATAACACACAGGAGAAGCAGGTGAGTCTATAGGGCATGACAGAAAGGCTTCCTAGAGGAGGAGGCATTTGAGTTGAGGCTGAAATGATGGGTAAGATTTATCATTTTTTCAATAAACTTGAAGTGTGCACATGCCATGTGCCAAGCACTGTCCTAGGTATTAGAATTGCTCAAAAGAGAAGGGGCATGGAAGGGCATTTCAGGCAGAGGGAACAGCATATGCAAGAGCAGAGTGGTGCTAGGACAGTGTGGCATATCTGGATATTAAGGGTGTGTAGGACAGAGTGGGTGATGAGGCTGCAAAGATAGGCAGGGCCAGGTGGAGCGGTTCAGGCCTGACTCTGAGGTCACAGAGACCCCTTAAGGATTTTAAGTAATCTAGTGATGAGACTCAGCTTTGGTTTTAGGCAGAATCCTCTGTTAACCATGAGAACTGTAGCAGGAAACAGGAAGCCCAGCCCGAGAGGAGATGATGCTGCAGTTCTGGCGTACGGCAGTGATGAAGGGGTGGAGGAGTGCAGAGGGGCTGGGAGGAGGACAGGCAGCTTAAGGATGTGGGCTGAAGAAGGAGGTACAGGGAGGGGGAGCAAGCATGACACTCTGGGCTCTAGTCTGGGCACTGGGTGGGAGGTTATAGAACATGGGAGGTGGGTCATTTTGGGGGCTGGAGCAGGGAAAGAAGAGAAAACACTAGGTGTATGCTCCCATTGTAGGAGAAGCCCCCTCCCTTGCAGACCTGGGTCCTGCCTAACCACCCAGCCATCTGTCCAACACAGCCAGAGGCATCGTGGCCTTCCTGTCCTTTCCTATCACTCCCATCCTCATCAGGAAGGTCCCCTCTAATGGCCACTGCTGTTCATATAATCTGAGGAGGATGAGCAGCTGGCTTTGTGCTGACACAGTGGTGCCGGCAAGGAGAGGGGCCTCTGGAGGGTGGTACAGAGGCTGCAGTAGTGGGAGGGAGGGGTGGAGAGTTGCCATACCTTAGACCTGTACCCCTCTGCCCGGGCCTGGCTAGCCAGCCCCTTCATGGTCTCCATGGCAGATGCTTGGCCGTGAATGTGCAATGCCAGCTGCGGGGAGGGCTGCCCAACCCTTATCACCACCGAGCACCCTCAGAGGGGCAGCACCCAGCAGCCAGGAGCAGGGTGGGAACATTATCTCAGTTCTGTCCCAGGCAAGCTGAGAGTTAGAGGACCAATGACATACACACAGGAACAAACAGGCCAGGCAGGAGAAGCCACTAGAGAGACAGTGAAGAGTGCTGGGAGGCAGACTGCAAGTCCTTCCTTCAAAGGCGTGGGGCCTTGTCGCTAGAGAGAGACAACTAGAGTCAGAGAGGACTGTGCAGCCGGAAGGAAAGAGAGAGAGAAGAGGAGGGGACAGGAAAAGTGTGTATGCCATAGTATGTTGAATAGAGGAGAGAAGAGAGGAGGAAGGGGAAAGGAAGGGAGGATGAGAAGGACTGGGAATCTCACATGGAGCCTGCCAGCAGCAAGGCACTCTTGTGGTGCCCTGAAGGAATGGGGATTGGAGTGGGGAGAGGCTTAGAAAGGCACTGACACCCCCTTTCCAGACAGGATCTCAGAGTCCCAGGCACCTGTGAGCTGAGGCTGGGGACTGGAGCAGCCAGAGAGAGGGGGCTTCTTTGACAATTTGAAACAAAATGTGCACAGCTTTCTAATACTAACAGCCTGTTATTAAAATCAAGTGCTATTTTGCAAAATGCATTTGCCAGAGAATCACTAATTACAGGCAAGGCACATTTCTGTGTGTTGGTGCCGATTAATCCTGAACGGTTTAAGCAGTCGAATTTTATACATATAATTATCACTCAAGATTCACTAAACAGCAACAAGATGCTCTGGGCTCTGCCCTTGAGGGACTGTGTGGCAGGGAGGGGAGGAGGTAGGGAGGTGTCCAGACAAGGAGGTTCTAGCTCAGGCTGGGCTGTACTATATCCCGTGCTGGCAATGTCACCTTGACCCACCTCTTCTTATCAATCTCCTACATCCTGGAATAGAACAGAATAAAGACACCGATGAAAAGAGGGGTGGGAGAAGCTGAACACAACCCACAGGGGAGCTGCTGGCAATGCTGCACCCCTTCCCAAACATGGCCCCATTATGAGACCGAAATAGCTGTGGGCTTTGAAGCAAAAGGTATGTTCCATTCTTCCATGGTCTTGGATTTTCATCTGTGAAATGGGCTGGCTGAAGAGTTTCTCAAGGATTAAGGCCATGCCTCCAAGACCAGAAGGAAGAGAGGGAGTCTTTATGGGGTCCTATGGTGCTGCTCAGCCAGAGAGGATGGGTCCTCACATAGCCAGATGTTGTATGTGGTGCTGCCAGCTGCAAGGCATGCTGGGAGGTCCTGCTGGGAAGAGGTGGCAGGGAGCTGGGGCAAGCTCGCACCAGTGCAGGGAAAACCACGGAAAAACTAAATGGCAATGTGGGACTGAAGGCTGGCCGACTGCCATTCTGGGAGCAGGGAAAAATTCAGATAAAAGTCATGCTCTGCCTAGAGGGTTCCCAGGAAGGTGGTGTCATATGGGCTTCTGGGCAACAGCAAGGGAGTTGGGGTATTCGAGTGGGATCCCATGGAGCAAGAAAGTTGAGTGTCCAGCCAATTTTGCAAGAAGAAAAGGCCCAGAGCTCCAGCCTACTACCTAAGGCACAGGCTTGCCCCAATCTCAAGGGAAGCTGGAGGGTGGTATGAGGATGTGGATTCCTGGGGGGACTGGGTAGGTGAGGCAGAGAGGTTCTTGTCTGCACACAACTCTAAGAGGACAACTTCCCTCTGCACCTCCCTCATCTCCTGCCCCTAACAACAGGTGACCAGCTTTCCCAAAGGCAGCTGGGATGGAACCAGCAACCAGGGGCTGGCAAGGGGACTGTATAAAGGTTGCTGTTTCCTACCTACACCAGAATTCCAGGGCCCTGGCCTACCCCCTACTCCAGAGCCCCTTCCTATGGAGGAATCCTGGGAGCACAACAGTTTGAATAGCACTGGCTTAGAACCAGGCAGCTTCATCTATGTGGGACCCCATAGGGGTTTCAAAGAAAAAAGAGGGAATCAGGGATGATAGCCACTCATGCCTTCCCTGAGCCTGTGTCATGTCTGTGACTCTGTCCTCTGTGTGATGGGCAGAAACTGGGGCCGAGTGTCAGGTACAGGGCCTGCAGTGGATGTGAATGCACCTGTCTGGAAGGAGAGTGGTAATAAGGGAAGGACAGACACACAGGCACTGGGCCAAGTTAGCAAATCTGCTGTCAGAATGGTGTTAGAGAGACTGAGTGTGACACACAGTGTCTCAGCACGTGTGAGCTTTCCTTTTGTTACCATGGTCCTGGTTGTTTCAGGGGCTCAGGGGGCCATTTGAAGCCCAGAGGAACAACAGACTATGTGTCACAGGGCCAAATGAGATAACACCTGTGAAGGTATCTGCCACACAGTAGGTGCTCAATAAAAGCTCAATGCATGGTGAATTGGAACCCCTCTTTATCCTCCTTCTGGAGGACTCTGGCCTCCAGTTTTACTCCTGAAGACAGGCCCCTTGATGCATCGCCCACCTAACTCACCAAGAGTGGGTTTCACAAGCACCCCACCCATACCCTAACCCTGGGCCTCAGCCCCATGGATCCAAGTGGTGAAGGATAATTTCATCACAAAGCCAACTCTTTTTTGCTTGGTTGGTTTTTAGTGCTTTAGGACCCTAAAGCATCTTTAGGTGATTTTTTACCAATAGCCCTATGAAGAAGGCATAACAAGACTTTACCAGAGACGCTACAAATAATACCTTCGATCTACTGAGCACCTACTCTGTGTCAGCCCAGGGCAGGAATTGGCATGCAAGAGCATGTATGATTTCACCAGAAGTAAGTTCTATCATTGGCCCTGTTTACTCATGAACACATGAAGCTTGCTATGAAAGGTTAAGACACCCAAGGCCACAAGGCAGTCCCGTGGCCATGCCAAACCTGCCTGCAGCAGAGCAGGAATGCCAACCCCAGGTCTGTGCTTGAGGTCCTGTACTTCTGTCTCTGTGACAGCAAGAAGAGGTGAGCTGACTGGCCCAAGGTCACAGAGGCTCAAAGCTGGGTCTTCCCAGGGCCAGTACTCTTCCAACTGCCATCCAGCTGCATCTGCATAGAAGGGCACGGGGAGGGGCTGGGGAGGCCACCCCAAGCTGCATGGCACTTCCCAACAGTTGCAGGAAAATTACTTGCTGTTTTCCTCATCATCATGAACAACAGGGGCACAGGAAACCTGGGGGATAATGTCCCCATTAGCCTGTTTTCTTAGCACACAGAGGGAGATATTTTAAAAATAAAATAGAACTATATCCAAATTTGATACACTAACCTACCAAAACACATGCAGATTTTACAATACAGAAAATTCCCATCAGGGTCAACTCAGTTATCCCCCTGCCTCTAACAGGTGTCCCATAACCAGGACAGATCAGCTGGATGCCTGCCTGTCCTGATAACTGATGCTGTAGGCCAGTCACCTCCTGCTACCCTGACTTACTGCTTCCCACCCACCACCCGCCACACCTCTAACACACACTGACACACACACACTCTGTCATACACACACACACACCCCTGCGGCCCTCATCTCTTGTCTCTCTTTGGCTGTGAAGTAGATAAAGCCTGGCCTCTAGTGTCCCATTTTTGTACCTTTTCCATCTTTCTTGGAGACCTGGCTCACGCAGGCAGGGGGGCGAGGCGCTTCCTCTCACTAACTCTGTTGGCAGCCCAACCAGCCTTTAAACTGTGTCTTTTCATATATAACAAAAGACCTTTCTTTTTGTCTTTAAAGGAACTTGGGGGGCCAAAGAGATGGTGGTCAATATTCCCAGGAGAGAGGGGCCCTCCAAGTGCCCTGAAATCAGGCCGTGACAGAAGCTTATAGAAAACTGGATCCTAATAGTAACAACTCATTCTTATCCTGAACCCCTATCCCCTGACCTCCAACCCCTGCCTCAGAAAACGGAGTCAGGGGTCAGTGATTCTAGAAGCTCCATACCCTGCTCCTTATTTCCTGTTATAAAGAACCACAAAGGCATTGTGGTAAAGGTAATGAGCTTGGAGTAAGGAGAACTGGGTTCTAGTATTGGCACTGCATCTACATTACTGTGTAACTTTAGGAGAGTCACTTCCCCTCTCTGGACTTCAGTTAATCATCTATAAAATACAAAGTGGGCATAAGTGGACTTCAAGATTCTCCAGTCCTGGCCACCTCATTTCTGATTCTGTGACAAGGCAGTGTCCCCACCTGGCCCTGGCTCCACTGTCCTCCTCTGGGGCCATGCTGGTGATTTCAGTGGGGGAGCAGGACACAGGAGCATTCCATAGGCCACTCCCTTGCTCACCCCTGCCTGGAACAGTCTCAGAAATCACCCCAGAAAGCAAGGGCGGCCCTGCTGCAGGCTGGCTCTACTAGGCAAATTACAGCCTCTCAAGGGTGCATATGACAAATGACGACTAAATGGTTTGCTTTCCCTATGCAAATGAAGCCACCAATTTACATTCATTTGCACCTGATGGGTGTCTGAAATGGATGGATTTGATTTGTGCCTGATCCGTAAGTGTCTAATTTATTAATCAATAAAACGTCATGTACAGGCTTGAGGATCCCCAGTTCCAGCCAGCCTCCCATATATATGTAAATAATGCAATCTCTCAATCTACTTGTTATGTAAATGTTAATATAAAACTGACAGAAATATGCATCTGCAGAACTTTATGAGCAAAGAGAACTGAGATTTACACATGCTCCGAGCCTACCCTCTGCCCCTCAGCTCTTGTGGTGCCTCCTTCCTCTTGCCACACCTTCTTACTTTCCCCTTAGGTCAGTTGACCCATCTCACTTTCTCCAGGAAGCCCCCCTGCTCCAGCCCTCCCACACTGCCAGGCCTCCAACCACTAGCCCTGGCTCTTACGTCCTGGACAATCTTGCTTTTCTCTGGCCCTGGAACTTTGCTCCCAAGACCACATAAGACACAGTCTTCCCCCAAGTTCTTCCCTTTCCATTTCTGTGCTGAAATTTACCCCCTCCAAGGGCCAGCTACACGTCACCATCTTTAACAAATACACACTGAACACGAAGGCACAGGATCGGTGCTGGGAAGAGGGAGAGAGAAAAGGTTCCTGTTCTCAAGATGTTCTTGGTTTAATAGCAGTAATGTTTCCTTGGCTATGTGCAGGGCACAGTTCTGAGCACTGCTTATGGGCTGACTGCTTAATTTGCACAATAATCTCTGCAACAAGGGTGCTACTGCTGTCCCCATTCCACAGAGGACAAAAACAAGGCAAACTAGCAGAACCGGTGTTGAATCCAGCCAGCGTGCTCTGCAGCTAGTCACAACACTACAGTTTGGCCTTTTCCCAGTGAGCAAAAAGGTCATTTCAAGCAATGGTGTGTGTATGTGTCACCATTCCAAGTGCCAACTTAAGTCTCTTCTATAGTTCTCCTTGAAGGGGCCACAGAACAAATCTTAGCAAAGACAGAAAATGACAGCTTTTGCCTCCTCCCAGTTTTGATCTGCCCTGTTCTGGTTTCCTAGCCTATGCTCCCAGGAAGGCGTGACCTTGCCTGGATCTTGTGAATGAGCACCTGTCTTTAGTACACCAGTTTTCCACACCCGCATGATGTCCTCTCCCCTGCCCTTGAGCTCTGGGGGTTCCACCATGGCAGCATTCTCCATGTCTGACTCCCACTCTCTGTCCACTGTGAGGGCGAGGCCAACTCTTCCCCAAGAGCTCAGCAATATGCCCAGCACTCTGCAGACCTATGTGACCCGTGGGTGGCTTCCTTTTGGATGTGGCCATCGGGTCCCTCCCCATTCAAACTCCTCCTGCATCTCTTGTCCCTGCACACCCACCACCTCATTAACCCAAGACTCAGGAACCACTCTTAGCCCACATTTTAAGATGAAAGGGTTGAGATCTGGGGAATGAAGCCAAGCTCACAGCATCACATGCCTGGGAGATGGTGCAGACAGATTCAAAGCCAGGTCTGCCTGGCTCCCGGGACCATTCCTTTGGGCAGGACTGGTCATTGCCTGAACTGGGTGACCTCAAAGGGACTGAGTAGGATTAAAAGGTTGCACTGAGGGCATAAATATGGATTTGTCAGCAGGAGCTCAGTGACACAAGGCTGTAACTCCAATGTGGCCAAGGGAAGGGCCCCTAAGCATGAGACCAGTGACATCAAATAGCAGTGTTTCTAGAAATTCCTTTGGAAGAGCAGCATTTCACTCTTCCTTGAAAGTAAAATGGAAATTGACCTTCTTTGCACTGGAGAGCTATTTTCCAGAAGCTGCCTGAAGGAAGGCCTAGAGCTGAAGACAGCCTGAGCCTCCTCTTCCAGGGCCTTCTCTAACAATACATTCCAGGACAGCCAAAGTCATGTCAGAGATAGAAAAATGAAAAGGGACAAGGTAAGGACTAATGTTCAACGATGCTTACTCTGCACCAGGGGCTTGGTAGATATTATTTCATTCATTTGACCCTGTAGCCTATGATGTGACATACACAGTGAGACAAGATATTTACCTAAAGCTACACAGACAGCAAGGGGTCGGACCAGAATTTCAGTTCAGGTCTTTCTGACCACAAAACCCGGACTCCTTCTAGGACCTCAGAGTCTCCAGTCATGGAAGGAAAAGGCCTGGAGCCACTGTAGATGATACGTCAGTCTGAAATATGAGAAGGAAGTTAGATTTTAAATCATTGAGAAAGAGAACCAATATACACTTGGCTAAAGATAGAGGGATTATGTAAGCAATTAAGGAGAAAGGTACCATAGTGTATTTGACCAGGGTTTGAAAATCATGACATAAATTATTTTACTCATCAATGATCACTTAATGATGCTGTTTTTAAAATAATTACAGCAAGAGCACCTTAAGGCATTTGAAACTACATGCTTATGTTCTAAATTTGAGGCCAAGTTCAGTTTGTAGTTTGGGTCATATAGAGGAGACAGAGGAACCTCCTGCCACCAGACCTAACAATAATCATAGCTATAATAGCTATTATCTTATGTGTTACTAACTGAAAATGCCTTAAACACACAAACTCACATAATCCTACAAAGTGACTGTTATTATTTCCATTTATGGAGGAGAAAATGGAGTCTCAGAGAGGTTAAGTAAACTGCCCAAGGTCACACTGCTGATTAAGGCCAGAGCGGGAATTCAAATCTGGTTTCTTTGACCAGAGGTTAAATACTTAAACCCTACAGCATATCCTAGCTTTTACAAAAGAGGTATCTTAAAGCTTCAATTTTCTATTGTCAACCTTTGAATTCTAACAGGGTAAAGATCACATGTGTTACGTAACTCCAGCCCCTTCTCCCCACTGGTGGCCTGCCGAAGTGGAGCTGCACAGCTGTGTTAGAGCAACCAGGCTGAACACAGGGATGCCTGGATTCTCAGACACTCTAGATGCCCATGGGAAAAGGGAGCACTCAGCGGAGTCACTCGACAAGAGGCACACCTTCTCCCAGCTCTTTAACGTGAGGAGGAGGCTGAACCAGCTGACCCTAAAGCCCTCCAGTGCTCAGATCCTGATGCCTCTGGCCTACCCTACCACTGCTGTCCTTGGGGAGCTAAGGTGGACCCCTTAGCTAAGGGGGTCAAAGCCAGTGACTCAGCTCCTTCCATAGGCTAAGGCCTCCAGGCTCAGACTAATACAGATGCTTTTTGACTTCCAATGAGGTTACATAAGTTGAATGTTTACAATACTTTCAACTTAGAATGGGTTTAGGTTTTTCTGGACATCACTAGATCATAAATCTGGGAGCCTCCACATCATTGTAAAGTCAGAAATCCTAAGTTGAAACATCCTAAGTTGGGGACTGTCTATATTCCTTCTTTCTCCCTTTCTAGGGTGCAGAGGATCTTCTGGGCTTTCTGATCCTCACCCCAGGTCCCCATGGATTCTCCAAGAAGCCTTTTAGATTGGTTGCTCCAAGTAGTCCCACTGCTAGCCCCATTCCTGCCACCCCAGGACACATTCTGGGCTCAGTTTGTTTACACGTTTGGGGAAGGCATGGCCTGGGTGGCTCCTGCTCCTCTAGCAGGCAGGGGCTTCCCACAGACTCACACACACACTAATTTGTCCTGACCCTCCCTATCGCCCTTTTCTTTTTTTCCAGGCCTCAGGGTGGAAAATGAAAGATGCTTGAGGTCACTGCCCCTCCTGTTCTGTACACAAGCCCAAGCTTGGGAGGAAATTATTTGAGATATTCAGAAGAAGCAGGGAGAGCAGGGCAGCTCTGAAGTCACTGGGAGGCTGTGAGAGGTCAGCCAGCACTTCAAAGGACCCCAGGACCTTTGCATAACCCTGGACTGAGTGGGAAGGGAAAGTCCCAGTCATGACAGAAACTGAATTTCCCACCAACTCAGTAGGAGGTTTGGGATTCAGGGTCGGTTTCATGGCAGTGCAGACAAAATAAAGAAAATGTGATATTTATTGCTTACTTAAATTTGTGGACCAAACTGCCTACCATGCTATCCACACTGTTTCCTGCAAGCAGTCAATATGGGCTTAAGGGAAATGTAACTCATCTTAATATTTGTTTAAATCAAATGGAATATAGAAAGTAAATAAATCTGCTGCCAAACCATCAACTAGGGCATTCTAAACCCAAAATAAAGAGCCTATGGACTGTCTGTGGATTTAGATCATGCATAGTTTTCTGCCACCACTCCCTGTTTTCAAATCAATAGTCACATTTCACTGCAGACACTTTGAGCTGTCTGGGTTCAAATCCCAGTTCTGTTGCTTATTAGCTGAGACACTTCGGCCAAGGTACTAAAACTCTCTGTGCCTCAATTTCCCCAGCCATTAAGTGGGAGTCATAATTGCATAACCCCCATGTGACAATTCAATCAGATCACAAAAGTGCAGGCTCAGCCTAGTGCCTGGCACACAGTAAGGTTCAATAAACAGGAGCTATTATTATTATGCTAATTTGAAGGATTCTTGTTGTTTTTAAATGTCCTCATTTCACATTGCAGATACCCAAATAGAAACATAGATTTTCATTTGCTTACAAAACTTCCGCTTTTCTCCAGCTAGAAGTTACAGGTGGCCCCTATGGGTGAATGCATTAGACAACACTTACACTTTAAGCATAGGGAAACGCAGGCCCAGGGAGAGTCGACGTAGAAGGAATGAAGCAGAGACAGACAGGCCCTCTCTTTGCAACGCCCACTGCCTGTTCCACCCATCCCCTGGACTCTGTGCCACCCAAGCATACAGGCCTGCTCGGGGAAGCCTCAGTCTTCTCTACTTTCCCCTGTGGCTTAGACAGATAGAAGGTGAAGTCTAACAGGGAAGAATGCTCTACATTCAGATCAGGGCAATCAACTGTACAGGCCTGGGATAGGAAAGTCCTGGCTCACAAGCAGTTCCAGAAATGAACAAGGGCCCAAGTTATGGTAAGGGTGAACGGTGAGGTTCAGGATAGGAAAGAGTAACTGAATAGTAGCTCATTGAGACAGAAAAGACATGGAAGAAAGCAGTAACAGCAGCAGTGGTGGTGATGGTCAAAATGACCATGCTTGGCCTCTCTACAACATATGGCCTTGTTGACCATGATCTCTGTGATGCTCTCTTCTTCCTGAGTTTGTCCTCTCTCTGATCACCCCTTTCCCAACTTCCTCACAGGATTGCTCCTCTGCTTGCTCCTGAACCCTGGTTCTCCCCAGGACCCATCACCCCCACTACCCATTGCTCTCTTCACTCTCCACACTCCATGTGGGCGACCTGCCCCCTGCTCCACAATGCCTACTATACTGATGGCCCTCAGGTCTACACTTCTGCCAGGCCTGGTCCAAGCTCCTCACACACACTTCAGAGTGCCAAGTTCACACCTGCCCTTGACTGTCCAACAGGCACCTCGGCCTCATCCAAAGCAAATTCTTTGCTGTTTCACATGCTGCTTCTCCCTTTGCCTTCCTGGTCTGGGTAACTAACTGTCAACACCATTTGCCTGTCTGCACCAAGCCACAATCCTTGGAGCCATTTCTGGAAGGGAGAAAGGGAACATTTAAAAAAGCATGTTTGTTGAAATACCAGATGCATACCAAAAAAGTACATATAATAAGCTCAATAAATTTGCACCAAATAAACAGACCATGTAACCAGGACTCAGATAGAGAAACAAAAGAAAACTAGTCCCTCATGCTCCTTCTGGTTGCTCCTCGAACTGGGCAACTGCTTTTCTGATGTCTAATACCACAGATAGGCCATCTCATTTGTGATTTACATAAATGGAATCCTACAATATTTAGTCTTTGATGCCTGGCTGTTTTCATATGTTCATGAGATTCTCACAGAACATGCAACGTAACTTCCAGTTGTTCATGACTGTTGCTGTGTAGTATTTATTGATGTGAGCACATCATGATTGACTTCTTCCACGGCTGATGAGCATTTCTGAGTCTCTGGTTAGGGCTATTAGGAACAGTGCACTCTGAATGCCCAGGAGCACATCTTGCCAGGGCATATGTGTACATTTCTGCCGTGTCTACGAGGGTCGCAAAGTATGCATCAAGATAGCTGTAGTCAATTCTACCCAATGGTCTTCTGAGTGTCTGTCTCCCACGTCCTCCCTCCAGCAGTGGAAAAGAATTTCAGTTGCCATTGGAGCTGTTTTTGATTCGTTGCCCCTCTCCCTCCCTCTGCTAGCAGCATTTGCGGCTGTCTTATCTGTGTGCCAGTTTTTGTTTATGAGGCCGATTCCCATGGCCTTCAGTTGGTGCTGACTCTACTTACACAATAGTTTTTTTAATCCATAGCTTCTCCATCTCCACTACCACTGCCCCCTCCTTATCTTCTGTGTGAGCTGTCACCTACAAATGTCCTTCCCTACAAGCCTGTACTGGCCACTGTTCCCCATTCTATCATCTACATTCCAGTAAGATGCCCTGACACAACCCACCAGTGCCACTTTCTGTCCAAGAACCCCACTAGCCCCTGGCACCTAAAGCAGTCTCCATGCTGGGATCTGTGAACGTCTTGCAGGCAAGGGCAATCGCCCGAGTCTCCGTGCAGGAATTCTTCAGGTGCCCACACAGTTCCTGCATATATGGAAGCTCAGTTTGCATTCTAACCCCACCTACCTTTCCAATCTCATCTCCTGAAGTTTGACTAGTGAACCCACATCAGGGACACCTGCATGGCACATAGCCGTGGGCTCTCTTAAGCCTTACCCTGGGCTGACTATGTGTCAGGCAGTTGGAGGTGCCTTCCCCTTTGCCTGAAATTCTTTCTCCTGTGGAGACAGTTTTAGGGAGGTGGCAGTCTAGTCCTACTTGGGGTCATCATATCCCAGAGACAGCTGGAATGGACTTCCACACATTATAGGAATATAATGGACCTAGTGGTCACATTCACCCATATAGCAATCATGCCCCCTAATGTTACTTGTTTTATATTTGTTCAATTTATATTTTACAAAGCAATGTCATGTGCTTTATCTTTTAATACAATAGCCCTATGAGATATGTAATGGAACACCATTATTCTCATTTCATAGATGAAGGTTCAGAAAAGTTAAGTCACCAACCCAAAGCCACACAGCCAGGAAGTGGCATAGTTGAATATTAAATCCAAGTTGTCTGATGCAAAAGCCATCCCACCTCCACTGCCTCTGCCTGCCCTGCCTACGGAAATCCTGTACCTCCTCCAAGATGCCTCATCAGTTATTCCTTACAAAGGAGTTCCGGATTTCCCAGTCAGAATTAATTAATCTCTCCTCCATGCACTTTATCTGAACTTTTATTATAGTAATTATAGCAGCCTGACTTTTACTATAATCATTATTTACATGTCTGCCTCTCCAACTGGGATGGGAGCTCATTAAGGGTGGAACCCTGTCAATTTTGTACCTTGAGCCCCTGGCAGGTGGGTACTGAACACAACACAATGATAATAACAGCAAGACAATAATGAAGGCCTCCAGCCTTCAGGCTTCATCAAATCCATAGCTTAGTTCACCTGGACTGTGGGTCAAGTACCAACAAGCGTCAGGCTGCCCGTGGTTGTAAAAATGCAACGACCAACGGTTTAAAGGTCTTAAGTGGCAGAGTGTTAAATTCCTACAGGATAAGAATGTTTCCCAAGGCTTCTTAAGGTGTCTTGGTGACCATTTACTTGTTTCACCCATTGAGTCTTTACTTTATTTTGTTTTGTTTTTGTCTCTCTGTCTCTCTCTGTCTCTGCCTCTGTCTCTGTCTCTGTCTCTGTCTCTCTGTCTCTCTCTCTGTCTCTCTTTCTTTCTCTGTCTCTATTTCTCTATCTCTTTAGTCTTTTCTTTTTCTTTCCCTTGACTGGAAGAAATACAGAACCAAAATACATTTTCTATTACTTTATGTACCAATTGAATTTTTAAAAATCTGTTCCCTGCTCTAAAAAGTATATGAGTGGGATGTTTTCTACTTTACTCCTCTCTTGCTCAAAACACACACACACACACACACACACACACACACACACACACATGAGAGAGAGAGAGAGAGAGGTCAGTTTCTTTCAGGGACCCTCAGGTAGTCTTTTCTGACAATTACTGGCTATTGATTAAAACCACAAAAAGCTCTCCTCCTACCTCTCAGCCCCACAAAATTGAAGTACAACTTCCTAGACTCAGTCAGGTCAGCTCGCCTGTACCAAATGCCCTGGGAAGCAGAGGCCAGAACATCCCTGCTTTGGACACAAGATAAAGGCAGAAGTAGCCCGTAGATGTGGGAAATTCATATCCCCATAGAGGAGACTTGACAAACAAGTATTGCACCCACAGAAAACTTCTGAGAAGCATGCTGTGGAGGAAAGGATGGATTCAAAGCCCAGGTGGAGCTAAGCACAGCCTGGACCAAGGAAGGAGAGGGAAGGCCTCTACCTGTGGCCACACTGCAAGGTGGAGGCTGGTGCTGCATGGCACCATTACAGTTAATGGTACCACACTGGTATGATGAAGGGCCAAGTGTGCCCAATTCACCGGGCACTTAGAATTCCTCAGGCATTGCTCCAAGTTCTTCACACGGACTAGCCATTTAATTCTCATGTCATAGGCACTGTTACAACTTCCCTTCCACTTTCTACATGAGAAAACTTAGGGACAGAGAGACTAAGTAGCTTGCCCACAGGCACACAGCTGGTCAGTGGTGGACCAGACAGCCTGAATGGCACAGCCTGTTCCCTGAACCACTTTCAAACATTCCAGCGGGCCAGGAACGCTGAGACCCAGCGTTGGCTCTGCCAGCAGCTGTGTGACCAGTCACTTCTGCTAGGTCTCCATCCTCTCACTGTGAAATGGGCTCGAGGAACTAGATGAGTTGTTCTCATGTTTTGGGGGTCACAGACTCTTGTGAGAATCTGGTGAAAGCTCCCCCAAGGAAAATGTGAATTGCACATTTTCATAGAAATGTACACATAACACAAGAGGGCTCCCCAGACCCTGAAAGCCCCTGCTGCCCCGACTGCTGATCCATGGACTCGCAACTCTACGGAGAATTCAAATAGTAGCTTTGGCAGTACCTGGCTCTGCAACAGCAGGCAGACAAGATCTGTGCAGGCTCTGAAGCCAGCTCCATGATCCTGGACAGATATGGAACTGTCCTGTGCTTCGGTTTCCCCTCTGGAAAATGGGTCTCATAATGACAATATTTCATAAAGATTTTATGAGAATTGGCTGATAACATACACACAATGAGCTCAGGATAGTGCCTGACACATATCAGGTATTGCTATTATGATTGTTGGCGCTCACTCCTCACCTTCTTTCCAGGATCATCACTCTCCTCAGGTCTCTGGGCACAGGCTTTGGGCAAGGTGACCCATAGCCTGTGGTAAGAACAGGGGACCTCTTGGACAAGACCAAGACAGATACCATTTACTGAGCACTTCCTAAGTGCCAGGCGCCCTGTGCCCATCTTAGAAAATCCCTAGGCAATGAGTACCACAGATCCCATTTCACAGATGAGGCACCTGAGGCTCAGAGAGCTGGAACCAGCCGGAACCACTTGCCTCCAGGCCCATGATAGAGTGGCAGAGCTGGGACTTGGAGTGAGGTCTTTCTGACTACAAAGCCCAGTCTTTTCACTGTCACTCTAGTTTGCCTTCCTTGGGCAGCTGCAGGTTGAGCCTTGGGTCTTGGAGTCATCCCAGAAAGCAAGATAAGGCCAAGAGGAGAGAGTTTCTGTAGCATGGGAGGCCTCAGTGGCTGCTGCCTTCTTATGGGATCATAAACCTCTGATCCCTCTGGGTCTCAGCCACCTCGCTTGCCTGTCAAATAAGATGATGAAAGGGAATGCCCTTTGGGAGGCATTCTGAGCATTTACAACCAGGCTTCATGATGATTACCATCATTATCATGACTATTATGATTGCTCATCCTGAGTTAGTAGGCAGACAGCTGTGTCCTGAATGCCTGGGGAGAACTGAGGGCAGCCTGGAACCTAGGCTGTGACCAGGACCCAGAATTCCAAAAAGAAGGGAAGGGTGGGGTCTGGACTGTCCCTGCCATTGCCTTGGTGTCCCTTGGGGGTGGCTGAAAACCCACCTGCGGTTAGGAGACATCCCCACTACAGCCTGTTGGAAAAGGGCTTTGACATGACCCCATTAACCACCCTTACCTCGCCTCCCCATTGGGACACATCCTTGGCAGAGGGCGGGACTGTGAGCCAGGCACCCTCCTCTTGCCCTCCAGCAGACCCAGGCTGATGTGTCTGTTAACTGCTTAGCTGCACAGTTTACATTGGTGGGAGGTGCAGGTGGGGAGGAAGGATAACAGGAAGGGGGTGCAGGCCCCACATTTGCTGACAATGCACGGAGACTCTTATTATGCCCATCTCATCAGTGTTCTGAGCATGTTTTGAGTGAGTGTAGAGAACCCAAGTCAGCCAAAGCTTCCTTTGATGTGCACGATGCAGAGAAAAAATAATTCGATTAGGGAAAGGGGACAATAAGAAAGACAAGGAGAAGGAGGTCACCTGGTTTTGCAGCTGGCTCAGCGATGCAGAAGCAGATGGGTCTGCCTGAGTGAGGATGTTAGAAAGACACTGTGCAGGCCCAGGATGGAGTCAGGTGGGGAGATGGAAATAAAGAAGTGCGCAGTCAATTGCCAGTTGCATGTGACCAGTCACAGGAGGTTCTGCTTCAACAAGAGGCAGAGCAGGAGACCCGGAAAGGCTCAGAGGCTCCTGCCCGAGGGGCGAGGCCTGGGCAAACCTCGAGGAGAGAGCCAGGTGCTCCAGCAGCTCCCAGGGTGAGTGGGGGGTCAGTTCTGTCCTCAGGGAACCCCAGTCTGAGAGGAGACACAACCCTGCCTCAGGGAGCCCCACTCTGAGGGAGACACAGCCCCATCCTCAGGGAGCCCCAGTCTCAGGGGAGATGCAGCCCCATCCTCAGGGTGCCCCACTCTGAGGAAGACACAGCCCCGTCCTCAGGGAGCCCCAGTCTGAGGGACACAGCCCCAACCTTGGGGACCCCCAGTCTGAGGGACACAGCCCCAACCTTGGGGACCCCCAGTCTGAGGGACACAGCCCCAACCTTGGGGAGCCCCAGTCTAAGGGAGACACAGCCCCAGCCTCAGGAAGCCCCAGTCTGAGGGGAGACACAGCCCCGTCCTCAACCCCAGTCTGAGGGCAGACACAGCCCCAACCTCAGGGAGCCCCAGTCTGAGGGAGACACAGCCCCGTCCTCAACCCCAGTCTAAGGCAGACACAGCCTCATCCTCAGGGAGCCCCAGTCTGAGGGCAGACACAGCCCCAACCTCAGGGAGCCCCAGTCTGAGGGCAGACACAGCCCCAACCTCAGGGAGCCCCAGTCTGAGGGAGACACAGCCCCATCCTCAGGGAGACCCAGTCTGAGGGGAGCCGCAGCCCCGTCCTCAGCCCCAGTCTAAGGGAGACACAGCCCTGCCTCAGGGAGACCCAGTCTGAGGGAGACGCAGCCCTGTCCTCAGGGAGCCCCAGTCTGAGTGGGAAGAAATAATCCCTACTTTCAAGGTACTTCTAGTCTAAGAGAAGAGTCAAAGTCACTGTCTTCCTGGAACCAAACCCAGAACATGTATTACATGCATGTTAACTATTCCCTGAGGTCACAATGTGACTTAACAGAATTACAGCAAATGAGGGCCCAGAATTTCTTTAGCTGTCTTGAGTTAGAAGAATGAAAAGAATCAGAGAAAGAACTAAAGGGCCTGGGCCTACAGTGGAGACGAAGCGGGGAATATGGGAAATGAGGAGACTGTTCTGGACCACAACCACTAGGAGGTGCAGCTGGAGGAACTCAGTCTCCAACCTGCAGTGTGCTGGGAGAACTGGCCTGCAGGGACTCCATGCAGGGTGCAACCTCCACCAAGAAACCTGAAGCCCTGCCCCTCAAAGCTCAGGAGCTGAAGAAGACCTGCCAGACGGAGGGCAGCTCAGAATCTGCAGATCAGAGGGTGTGGAGCCACAAAGACCTTGAGCCTCATCTCCTGGACCCCGGCAAAGGGACCCCTGGAGGATAATCATGGACGCAGTCACTGCTCTTCGTCTAAAGGTGCCATTTGTCAAGTGGTTTCCATGTGCCTGTCACTGTTTTCAGGCTTTACATCTCCAAGCTTTCTTAAACCTCACCACAACACTATGAGGTAGGGTTATTATTATTCCTGTCTCCCAGATAAGGAAACTGAGGCACGGAGGGTTGACGAACCCTGCTGAAGGTTATGGAGGAGTGAGTACACGGCAGAGCTGGACTTTGATCCAGGGGATCTGCTGCAGTGGTTATCCATTCTCTGTGTAATTGTTTTCAGGGACGGGGAGCTCACTCCCTAAAAGAACTGTGATTGCCAGAATAGCTTCTAGCATAGTCTGCAGCACCCAGCAGAGGCTCATCACCCTAGATGTGTAGGGCCCATGGGGGCAGGAACCCAAGTACTGGGAATAGTGCCTGGCACATCGTAGGCCCTCAGGAATATTTGCAAAATGAATGTTCTTCCAGTAGAAACATTTCCTAGGCACATATGCCCTCACTCCCGGGGCCACAACCAGGGAAAGGCCACAGGTTCTGGGTGTGCCCCCACCAGTCATAACAAACTATGACCAGCACCAGCCCCAACTATGGAAACCCAAGGCAGGAAATTTCCAAGGAGAAGTATCAGGGGAACTGAGCAGGCTGCTGTGAGAGAGCTGAATCCAAGGCCCACCTCAACTGCCTCCTTCTCCAGGAAGCGTCCCTGACCACTCTGGCCCTTGTCTGATACCTACCATCTTTGCCTCTCCCCGGTCCTGAGCCAAACCTAATGAGACTTGTTCCTGTCTGTGGGGGTGGCTTACCTCCCCACCAGACCACAAGCTGCACTGTCGGGGCAGAGACCTGGCATTATGCTGCTCTCCAGTCCTTAAAGCCTCGGTGTCCAGTTAGGCACTAAGGGGACTCCCTCAGTGTTAAAGCTGGATAGACATCAGAGGGCCTGGGGTGGGGGCAGGGGACATATGAGGGAGAGACTAGGCACAGGACCCACACCAGCCCCTTTAATGCTCCAGCTGCAATCAGGAGATCCCAGGCACACTAGAGATTGAAGGGAGGGGGAACATAGGAAATGAGGAGCATAGGCCTATGAAGACCCTCTTGCCCCATCACCTTTCCTGTGGCTCCAGCTTCAGTTTCTTCAGGTCTGAGGATTAAGGAGGGACAACACCCCCGGGACCCTCCCACAATCACCAACGCTAAGGCAGAGGCTGCCTCTTTCAGGTCTCTCTTTGCTATTCTGAGAAAGGGTAAAAGGAGAAATAAATAATTGTTTCTCCTCAATAGAAATTAAGTCTCATGAACCCTAGGCACTCAACACTGTGGGGACGGGCAGGAAGTGAGGGGGCTACCTGGGAAGAGGGGAGGGAAGGAGAAAGGTTGGGGCTCTGCGGAGTGATGGGAAGCCCAGGAGCCAATAGGCTTCCCCTACTCCCAGGCCTCCAGCTCTGCAGCAGCCCCCCTTCTCCATGGCCCCCTGCCACCCACTACCTTCCCTCTGACAGCTCATTCCAGAGCAGCAAGCCACCCCCATCCCCGCTCAGGATTCCTGCACCCCAACATGAATTATCATAAACACAATGGGTCCAATTACACTGAGAGACTGGATGGCTTAAGAAGAGAAATCCTTGCATCCAAGGCCCTCTTTCTCTTTGTTCTGCAACAACAGACAAATTGGCCACTATATTGTCCTTGCTGCTCAAGACCCTCATCAGAAAACTCCAACCACCATAAACCCCAATCATTCCCCGCTTTCCAAATTACAGCTTTCTACTGGCACCTCCCAGGGGATATCCCCATCCCCAGCTTCTCCTCCTAGACTCTCACACGTGTGTCTGACCCAGGGCATCTCAGCACAGCCCCTCTCCACCTGCCCTCTGGTCTCAGAGATGCCCGTTGTGTGTCAGGCCCAGGACTGGGGCTAGGAGGAAGGAGGGCAGTGAGTCCTCCAAGCACAGTGTCAGATTCTGTCTTTTTGTGCTCATCAGAAATGTTTGCATTAAAAGATGATTTTTTCCATGGCTGAGTGTTGTGGTGCCCTCTTGAATGTCGCACCCCAGGTATTCACCTCGCCCTGTTCTGGTCTTTCCACACCCTTATGGGTGGAAGTCTGGGCTGTGTCCAGGTTCCTCCCTCTCTAAGATAGAGGACAGCTAACAGCCCATTTCTCACTCCATCTTCTACCCTCTCAGCCCCAAACCCA
Organism: Rhinopithecus bieti; assembly: GCF_001698545.2. Classification (NCBI taxonomy): domain Eukaryota; kingdom Metazoa; phylum Chordata; class Mammalia; order Primates; family Cercopithecidae; genus Rhinopithecus; species Rhinopithecus bieti. The sequence continues at coordinate 5,427,923 of NW_016804694.1, forward strand.
CCCCTCTCCTTGAGAATAAGACCCCCTCCACAACTACTTGTCCCCACCTCTGCAGGGCCAGACCTCAGAGGGCAGAGGCTAAGGAACAGCTGTTAGCCGTGGATATCTGGAGCCTTCCTAAACAGAGCCTTGAAGTGACCTTCCCTTTTGGGGGGGTCACTGACCCCCACCTTGTCAACTCTGCCTCAGAGGTACCATTTCCCCAGCTTTAAGCATTTTGATGTTTCTTCCCTGGCAGCCTGGCAACTGACAAGGGTTCAGCGTAAGCCAATACTGTTTAGACCCAGGGCATCCTCTTTAGAGAATAGATGAATAAATAAAGACAGAGAGTTCTAAGTGATGGGGAAAACAGTCACTCTCAGCAGCCTTGGGAAGCTTCCAGGTTCAATTCATTTCTTTATTCAATAAATATCTCTTGAGCACCCACTATGTGCCAGACATGGTCGTGGGAGCTTTGGGTACAGCAGAGAACAAAACAGAATCTCCACCCTCAGGAGCTGTCATTCAAGTTTCAAGGTGGGAGGCACATCCCACGTGCACAGACCTCCAGCACACACAGGCCACACCTCATTTCATTCACACAGGATTCGCAGCCCCCATGGCACTGGGGAGCCGAAGACAACTGGTTGGTGTATATTTGCGTTTAGAGCAAATAAACGGAGACCTAAACTTCTGCGCAGGGTGGAGAGGCTTTAGATGGGTGTGGGACGTTGCGGTCTTAGTTTTGATCTTGGTCCTTGTCCTACTCACTGTGGGGCCTTGGGTAGTTCATTGATGTCGTGATTCCTGACTCAGTTTCTCCATCTGTGACCAAGAGAGGATAATCCTCCCCTCTTCCATCACATCTCCAGGATGCTGTGAGATGCCAGGAGAGAACAGAGGCTGTAATGCTTGAGATCTGGCAAAGCTGCCACGGTGGTGGAGAAGCAGCACTGGGTTGGGAGTTAGCATCACAGCCCTGGCGCGGCACAGGCCATGGAAGCAGTAGTTGAGGGAACACATGTGGTGTCTGATGTGGGTGTCAATCCCAGCTCTCCCACTGACTAGCTGTGGAAAGTTGGGACAGAATCTTGAGTACCCTGTGCCTCAGTGTCCTGGTCAGGTGTGTGCAGGGAAATACTACTCAAAGTGTTACTGCAAATAAAACATTCAAAACAGGCCCTAGCTCTGTTCATAAGCATTTTGTAAATGCTGCTGATTGTGAGTTTGCTGGAGCCCCTGGGCCAGCCCGTGCCTTCTCTGGGGTTCCTCCTCCCACACCCATCTAAAGCCTCTCCACCCTGCGCAGAAGTTTAGATCTCCATTTATTTGCTCTAAACACTCATTTGCCGTCTGTAAAATGAGTATGTTGAACCTAAGCTCCTTCCAGATCCCAAGCTTTTGCAAAGCATCAGGGTGTCTTCCTTTGAGGCCCCGAGCCTCAGACCCTCAGGATCTGCCCATTCCCTCCCCACCACTACAGGGGCCAGGAGCACTGTCCCACTCCACATGCTTCAGGAGGGGAGGAGGAGACAGTCAGGGAGCTTTCAGAGGGTGCAGTTCTCTTGTGGATCTGCTGTGACTGGTAGCGTGGGGAAGGAAGATGTTGCCCTGAGGGGCTGCCAGCTGCCTCTGCCGCAGTATTGTTGAGAGCAGAAAGCAAAATGGGGTTTTCATTATGAAAGAGAAACACTGGGCCTTCTGCAGAGCATTGTTTCCTTTCCTTCCCCGCGTGGAGGGCAGCTCACCCAGCGGTGGGGCAAGCACCCTGTCCTGGGGATACACACACCACAGCCCCCAGATGCCCAAGGAGTACAGCAGGGGTCTGCGGATGCCCAGGAAGGCAAACATCTCCATGACAGAAGAGGGCAGTCTGGCAAACTAAAGCCCTTTCCCAGCTCGCTCTCAGGGCCAGAAGGGGTCTATCAGAGGCTGCAGGAGGCTGCTGGGGTCAGGAGGGAATGAGATGTGTCCCCAGCAAAGGAGGACAAGTGCTTGGGAGCTATGCTATTATGCTGTACCCCCCGTGCCCACTTTCTCCCTCATTCTGCAGCAGGAGAACTGCTGTGGGCACAGAGCCAGGCACAGGTGCAGGGTGAGTCCTAATTCTGCCACAGCATCCTACATCACTGGTACAACCATCAGATCCTGACCCCTTCCCCAGGCCAGCCAGCCATTGGCCGGTCCCAGGCTCACAGTGAGTGGCTGCTTCAGGTTGGGATGGTTCTGCCCAGCCTGAACTCTAAGTAATGCTGCTGCACAGACACCCCAAATATTCTGCCCCCCACAACCTGTGTGGGGTGACATCTCCCTGACCATTCATGTGGGGCACACCTGTCCATTTGCAGTCACCTCACATTCTTCAAGAGGACCTTCTGCACCAGGCACAGTGCAAGGAAGAACTCACAGCTGAGCCAGGCGGAATGTGTTCTCTGGGCCATAGCTGTGAGCTCTCTGAGGGCTTTGTTCACTGTAATTTCCAGGTGTCCCTAACAAGTGATAGGGCCTAGGTGGGTATTCAGAAGATCCTGGATGGGGTGAGTGTAGAGACAAATGATAAAGGCAGACATCAGGGTGGTGATGACATCAGTGGAAACCCCAGGAGCCTCCTCTGCCTACCCAGAGAATGAAGATGACAGAGAGAAGGCTTGGGGTGTGGAGCAGAGCCCAGGGCATACAGATCATTGTCACGCTCCCAGACATGCCGACCACAGGTGTAGGTGACAGGTCACAGCTGCCGCTAGTGGGGATGTTCTCACTTGCAGAGGATGCAGGGAAACATGGCTCTCCTGAAACGTGGGCCTCTGCCAGGGCAGTCACAGCCCCCCGTCTTCCAGCACCCCCTCCCCATAGACACATGCCCAACAGTTGGTTTCTGGACCACAGAGAGATTCTCATTACGTTACGCAAATGCCTGAATCCATCAGATACCACAGCGGCAGCATGCAGAGTGTCAGGCAGGCACCCAGAGGCACACGTGGCAGTGCCACACGCAGGTCCATACCACCAGCCCAGTATGTGTTTCTGTCCTCCCAGCTACCTGGAGAGCCTCTGCCACACACACACTTGCAGTCATGTGGACAGAGACCTGGTGGTTCTAAGTCACGCAGACACACGCAAATACACACATACTCCATTTCCAAGTGAACTGCTGCTTTTGGCTGGATGCTTGCTCCAGGTGTATTGGCATCAACTCTGACATGCGAAGCAAGGACAGTGCCAGGGAAAACCTCACAGACCCTGTGATGAGCTTCCTGGGCCCCTGGGTGAATTGCCTTTCCATGGGATGCAGGCTGTGAGTTTTCCAATTAGCAAACCTGGCCCTGAGAGGTGGCAGTGGCAGCAGGGGGTCATTAAGGATGCAGCCTAAGCAGTGCTGGGCAGGAGGAGGAGGGATGAACTCGGGAGGCGGGTTGATGGGTGAGCGGGAGGTGCTGCAGTGAAACAGGAGCATGGCAGAGACTTTCAGACTGATTTGGAAAACATCTGCAGAGCACTGAGATGCACACACATCCCAGCTTCAATCAGCAACCCCAGGCAGCAGTGGCTTCCTCACCGGCCTCCAGGAGAGCAACAACCACCACCCAGGTTGCCAGCGGGGGCTCTGCAACCTGGGCCTCGGAGCCGGGTGGGGTGGAGGGAAGTGAGATACTAAAAGACCTTCTTCGCACCCTCTCCTCTGTACCCAGCCCTGTTCCCCAACTCTGACCAGGCCTTGCTTCTTTCAACAGGAGAATTTGGCCCTGCTACCTCTCCCTCTCTTAGCTCCAGCCAGAATGTGGGTCCCTCAGGCATCTACCTTGAGCCCATCCCCAGAGGGCTGGGCTTTCCCAGTTGCTGTCTCCAAGGGAGTAGTGCCCTAGGTCTCTGCAGATGCAGCAGGAGCTGCTGCTCCCCAGAGCCAAGTATCCACATTTTCCCCAAGGGCATCTAATGCCAAAGCACCCTCTAGACAGAGGCTGTTTGCAAAGTGAACGAGTGCTAAGGATAAGGGTCCTAATTCCCAGTCCCACATCCTGCCACTTAGATGCTTCATCTGCAAAATGGGTGGCAATCCATTAAAGTGACTGGGCCTGATGACTTCCAGAGCCCCTGCCAGCTCCAGAAGCTGTGATACTCTGAAGTAATCTTGAATGGAGCCTTCAGACATGATCAGGCACATTGCAAAGACCACAAGTGTGTGCTCCCTGCAATGCATGAACACCTTCCAACTGATTCAGTCCCTGCTTCCTCAGCACAGAGTCCAGAGGGATAATTGTCTCCTTCTCTCTCATTCTGGTTTTTCTGCTTACACAAGCCACACAAATCCTTTCCGGATGGAGCCCAGGACACACAGAAATTATATGTATGCACCGTCATGGATGTGCCTGTCTCATTGCCGGCAGAGACATTAGCTAGTAGGCAGCTGAGTCACATTATTGGCTTACATTCAATTCCTGGTCTGTGTACACCCAGGTGTCCTGCACATCTGTACCTTCCCCACTCCAACTTCTTCCTCCCACCATCCTAACTCTGCTGTCCTCTCTCCTCTCCTCCCTTCACTCACCTAGGGAAACAAGCTGTGGGAAAACAAGCCTGTGATTTTTCACCGTGTTTATAAATCTCTTAAGCTTGACACAGTGCTTTTTTTCAGCTCGAAGCCTAGCTAGAATGTGGCTGTTTTCACAGAGAAAAATCAAAGGAAAGGGATTATAATTACGGGTCAAGTCCCGAGTGGGAAGCAGCTGCAGGCATTGGGGGCTTCCCTTGCCTGGGCATCTTTTGTATCAGTGAAAAGCTGGGCATCCTAGCAGCATGATGAAAAGGGATTCGACCTGGGTTTTTGCCTCCTCTCATTCTTTCCATTTCTTGCCCTCATGAAATACAGTGCTCCTGTTGAGAGTGTCTTGTCCTTGTCCTTGGTGTGGCAAATGCCTACAGCCAGGTTCTAAACACTCAGCTCAGAAGCCTCAGAAGGACTTGTGCCTGACACACTCACCCTGCCCTAGTCACATCTTGGGGAAGCGCGTGCTGACCTCCAGCTTCCTTCCAGGGAATGGCACGTCTGGCTCCCAACCAGCACCACCCTGAGATGCTGGGCTACCCAAGGACTTTCTCACCAGGACACAATTAACCAGTCCTATCCAAGTCCGGAAGGAACTATCCAATCTGCCCAGCTGAGAGAAAGAAAAGAGAATGAAGGAGAGAGGAAAGTGTGTGTGAGAACACACCAGGCCTAGCTCTGAGCTCAAACCCTTATACCAGGCAAGCAGTGTCCTTCCCGACCCCCGAAAGTCTGCAGAGTGTCTCTCCCACCCCCAATGATGCCAGGCATGAAAGTACCACCTGAGGCTGAGTTGTTGAGGCCTGTTGTTGGTTTTTAAGAAAATATTTAGCATGAATTCTCAGTGTCACTGTGAAGCTATGATATAAGCCAGCCTTTGTTCCCCAAGTCCCTCTTTCGGAGTGTCTTACTGCTGAGCATTTCTCAGTGGATTTGAGTAAACAGCCATGTGTGTGCCCGTGTTCCCCTGCAGCACCCTGCCTGGGTACTTGAGCGGCCACAGACGTTTGCTTCCAAAGCTCTGTGAGCCTATACCTCCCCTTCCCCAACCCTGGATTCAGACTGTCTGATCTGGAAAGGTCTATGAAGTAATTTACTCCAATGCCCTCCTGTAACAGAAGAGAATGAAGGTAACTGGTCCAAGCTCACAGGGAGAATCAGGAGCAACCACCGACCTGCTTTAAGCCTGCCGGTGTACAGGATGGTCCATCTCCCCAGCTCCAGCAGCGCTGAGGTAACTCGCATTTTCATGGTGCAGAAAAAGTGATACTGGCCAGAATGACCTAGTGCCAACTCAGTGACCAGCACCATGTGTGACCCTAAGCAAGGTTCCTTTCCTCTTTGGACCCTAAACCTGCACCTTTATAAGGAGGAGGATAGAGCAAATGGGCAGCTGTGATGATTAGGATAATGGCAACTGAACAAGGGCTGCCAATAAGGGGAGTGTTGGGTAGTGGTTAGAAGCACAGCATCCTGAATTCAAATCCTGCTCTGCCATTTATTAGTGGCTGACCCAGGGTCAGTCACTACTCGTCTCTGAGCCAGAGTGTTGCAAATCAGGGATAATAATATTACTTACCTCGTGGAATTGCTGAGAGATCAAATGAGCGAATTCATGCAAAGTGCTAAGCATAAGTGCCTAGCACTAATAAATGTTTCATTAATGATATTATTATTTTCTCCTTTTGGAAACTGACCAGATAGCAAGGAGTCTAGTCCTCTAATGCGGGAGAACTGAGCGGTGATAAACTCTTTCTGTCAGAGTGTAAGGAGCGGAGCCTCCTGGGTCCCTGGACACAGAATGAAGCTGGTGTGTTTGGGCTGGGTGGGGCAAGGTTCTGGAGTTTTAGGGCCTCCTGCGAGGCCACTCACTCACTCATAATGCAGAGCAGGCAGCCACAGGCTCCCTGGGCAGCAACAACGATGGGTCATTGAAAATAAACTGACTGAGTGATATGTATTCCCCCATCTCTCATGTTCAAGCACTGGGCCAACCCCTGGAGCATGTTAAGTGGGTTACTGTCTGCAGTGGAGTGCTGGAGGGGAGAGGGAGAGACAGATACACAGCTATGGTCCCAGGTGGAGGAAGAGGAAGAGGGGAGGTCAGGAAGGTTGGGGAGAGAGGAAGAGAGAGGGGAAAGGATAATGGGAAAGTAGAAGAGAGGAAAGTGGGACAGGGAAAGAGAGAGAAGTAAGGGAGCAGAGAACGAGGAAAAGCAGGGGAAAAGGATGAGGCAGAGGCACTTGGAGGAGGAATGAAGCCAGGGCCTGGGTCTCATGAGATGAAAAGGTCGACCATGGCCCCTCTAAAAAGGGCTGCCAATATCCTTTGGCCTATGAGTAGAGAAGTATTTTAAAATGTAAGCTTAATGAGGGCAGGAGCTTTTTAAAAATTGTTTCTTTTCTTCCAGTGTTGTATCTTCAGCTTCTAGAATCATGCCTGCCCAGGAATTCAATAGCTATTTGCTGAAAGATAATATTTTAGTGCTGGCAGTCAACTAACCACATTTTAGACAAATGGCTTCTGTGGGCTCCACCCTGCACTCTTGACAATGGGGAGACTCCAGAGAGAGGGACCAGGCTGCCTGGCTGTTTTTGAGGATCACAGTTTGGCTGGGCAAAATGGGCTGAGAGAGGGGAGGTAAAGAGAATTTGCATGACAGCTCACAGTCAGCAGGCGACTGGCTGGCTCTGGTTGCAGGCAGCACGGAGGGCCAGCCCAGAGAAACGGGGCCTTGAATGCAGCTGAGGATGTATGAATGCAATGTGATGTGTCCACTTGGTCTCAAAGGTCTGGCATGTTCCAAAAGTTTGCACAAAACCTTCGCGTTGTAACCTAAGGGCTCATTCTTCCTTGGGAAGAAGGTGCATTATTAATCTCAATGACCTGCTGATATTGACCCCAGGTCTCCCCACAGCCTCTTAAACCACCTGACTATTGGATTAAGGTTCATTAGGGACAAAGGTGAGTAGCTGGGCTCAAGTCCTAAACTACCTCCTGGCCAACACTGGTGGGAAGCCCAGGAAGCCTCTCATGACATGTCCTCATTGGCTCAGCCAACTCTCATGAATCAGACAAGATAATAAGGTGACATTCACTGACTTTGGAGTCCAGCTGGATTCAAATCCCAGTTCTGTAGCTTCCAAGCCTTGTGATCTTAGACCACTTTGTGAATAGCGAGAGCTTGTTTACTGAGTATTGACTCTGTTCCAGGAACTGTTCTCAGTGTTGTGTATATAGGTTCACTACCCTACGTGGCAGGAGCTAGATTTATCTCATTTCTCAGATGAGGAAACTGAGACACAGAGAGGTAGAATAACAGGCCTAGAGGCAAGGAGTGAGTCAAGATTGCAATAGAGTCGAGACTGAGCTCAAGCATCGACCTCAAAGTCCTGGTCTTAACTTCTACACTATTTTTAACTTTCTGAGCCTCAGTTTCCTCATTTGTCAAATGAGACAAAATAATACCTTCTTCCTAGTATTACTGAGAGAATTTGAAATACAGCAATATATAAAGTATTTGATAAAGTGGGTATTCAAGAAACTGCAGCTATCATATTTTACGGATGTAAGAGTATATTTCTGTTGTAAAAAAAAACGGCAATAATGCAAATCTTTTTTTTTTTTTCACCATGTTGGCCAAGCTGCTCTCGAACTCCTGACCTCAGGTAATCTGCCCACCTCGGCCTCCCAAAGTGCTGGGATTATAGGTGTGAGCCACTGCACCCGGCCACAAATCTTAATTAATGTCAGTAAGTGGCCCAAAACCATGGTGACACTCCTGCCTCCTAATACCCGCTCTGACTCTTACACCATTTACTGTGTGGGCCGTGTAGTTCCCCTGTGCTGGGCATCTTCTATTTGACCCTCCAGGTCCACAGTACACCCTTCTTCACCCTGGTCATTGTCCAGGAGGCTGGTCAGTGTGGCCCCCATCAGTGGGCATCATGCCCTCTGCCTCCTGAATAGGCGAGGTCAACTGGGAAGATCAGCAGAAGATGGGATGGAGAAAGGAGAGTGAGTTTGGGCTATTTATCCTCCTACTCCTAGCTTCCTCATCATGAGTCTGGCTGTGACCTGCAAGCTAAGGTGACATACCTGGTGGGACACCTTTTTGATACTGCTCACATACTATCTGGGGTCCAGGAACTACTGCCTCCCTTCTCCCTCCAAGTTTAGGAGTGGTAACAGCTCCCCAGTGTTACTAGCCCCAGGGTATTTCACTATCCCTATGGTTTCTCTATCCCATCCTCACACCATTGAAAATAGCTTCTTTTCATATAACTCATTTGAATGTCTCTTCTGTTTCCTGATGGGACCCTGAACAGTATGTAGCTTCAACTAGATGAAGCCAGAAGGCATCATCTTCATTAAAGCCTGGCTGACTTTGGGTCAAATCTTGTTCTAATATTTACCAGCCATGTGACCTACATAAGAACCTCAGTTTTCTCATCTATTTTTACAGGGAAGTAAAACTAGGGATAAAAATTGTACCTGACCAGGTGTGGTGGCTCACGTCTATAATCCCAGCACTTTGGGAGGCTGAGGTGAGTGGATCTCCTGAGGTCAGGAGTTCGAGACCAGCCTGGTCAACCTAGTGAAACCTCGCATCTACTAAAAATACAAAAAATTAGCTGGACATGGTTGCAGGCACCTGTAATTCCAGCTACTTGGGAGGCGGAGGCAGGAGAATCACTTGAACCTGGGAGGCAGAGGTTGCAGTGAGCAGAGATTGCGCCATTGTACTCCAGCCTGGGCGACAGAGCGAGACTCCATCTCAAAAAAAAAAAAAAAAAAGAAAGAAAAGAAAAGAAAAAAATGAAAAAAGAAAAATAATACCTACCTCACAGGTTATTTTGAGGCTCCAATGCACATTGCAGGACTCAATAAATGAAAGCCATCAGCACTTTAGCATTGTAGTTATATCAGGAGTATGTACAGCTATTATCCCAAAAGCTCTAATTTTGACTTGGGGAGCTATGTGTTCCTGAAAAGTTGAGGCTCCAACCAATGCATTTTAGTTCCGGAGGCCACAGTGATTGAGAGGAACATATAGCCTAAACAGGTCCAATCAGAGTGAAGCTCAGAATTCCTTCCAAGACTGTTGGGAGAATGTATTCTCTCTCCTTTTAGATGCTCTGCCCTATGGACATGCAGCCTACATCTGCTAAAGCTGCTATAGCCATCTTGCTACCATGAGGAGGAAGGTCAGCCTAAGGGCAAAGCCAGTTCACAGAGCACAGGGAAATGAAGCCGAATTCTGATAAATCCATACTTGAGGTCCACACCACTTTGTTACACAAGCCAATAAAATTCATTTTAAAAAGTCAGATCAAACTGAGTTTTTATCTACTTGTAATCAATTTCAACCAGTGAATTGAGGATTTGGTACCAGAATTGGGACGCTGAAATAATTGACCCTGCAATGTCAGCAGGGTATACACTACCAAGCCAATGGGGTGGGACAACAAACAACAAGGATGTTGCCATTCAGGATCTCCAGGTATACTGTGCCTTGAACAGCTCAGAGCCATCAATGACATTGATAGTCGTAACAGATTTGCATGTTTGCAATACAGTTTTCCAGCAAAATGACAGTAAAGTGACTTGAGAAAGAGAGGAGGTTTCTTTTCTAATTTGCGCAAAGATGTCAACTAGGCTAGCAGCAAGCTCTCATGCCCCTAACCTGGTGAACTGGCAAAACTTGTCATGAAGTGACAAGGAGGGTGGTTAAACTGCTGCTTCATTTTCCTTTGGTCTCAGGCTATGTACCTGATAAGGCTATGGAAGATAAGAAATTTTAGGCTATTGGAATAAATTGATTACTTCACATGGCTTTCAACAAAAAGTAAGGTCCTACAATAAAAAGACAACCTTCAGTTCAAAGTGGCCCATTGAGAGGAAAGAGAGAAAAAAATCAATGGCTTTGCTAAGTTATTGCTGCTGCCTATAATCCAAATTTCCTGAGACGATGATAATCTGGAGTCTGACAGGGATGGAAAAGTGATGCTATTGTATGTGGGCAAAGGTAGGTGGTGGGAACCACAGTGGAACATCAGATGGGGCTCACCAGGAAGTGTGAATCTCCAGACCATGCACAAACATCTGTTGAAATAACTCTCGGCCGGACGCGGTGGCTCAAGCCTATAATCCCAGCACTTTGGGAGGCCGAGGCGAGTGGATCACCTGAGGTCAGGAGTTCAAAACCAGCCTGGCCAACATGGCAAAAACCCCATCTCTACTAAAAATACAAAAATAACCCAGGCATGTGGTGCTTGCCTGTAGCTACTCAGGAGGCTGAGGCAGGAGAATCGCTTGAACCCAGGAGGCGGAGGTTGCAGTGAGCTGAGATCGTGCCATTGCACTCCAGCCTGGGCAAGAGAAGAAGTCTCCGTCTCAAAACAAAAAATAAAAATAAATAAACTCTCTTACTCTCTTTCTGGCAGTGAGGACAATCCCTTCTCTTGTGAGGGTGCAGCTGGGGTACAGTCAGTAAGCAAAGGGCAGTGGTACTGCCCTATCCTAAGGCAAAGAGGACCCCCTAGGAGGTACAGCCCAATATGGAGGCAGAAGCTGTGAAATGAAGGGCCAGGGTATGAGCAGAGCAAGCAGCTCTGTTGCTAGGAGACAATGCTCAGACGTAAGACTGACTCAGCAATATCTCTTGCTGCAGTTATTGGCACATGATATTGACTGGGAAGTGAACGGACTGGTAATCTAAGGTCTTTAGAGGGAGTCACATTGTCAAGCCTGGCTGGCAATGGCCTTTGATTGCTCAAACCTTAAGACATACCTCAAGTTCCCAACCTCATCCAGTAGAGGGCATCCGTCAAAGTAGCACAGAAGAGAGGCCTTTTCTAATACCCATCTCAGAGGAGTCCAGAGAAGACAATGGACAAGAAAGAACCTTCCACCCCAGACTAGCTAACCAAAGAAAGCATGCACTGCCAGAAGAAGGTACTGTGGACCACAGACCAGTGGTCACAATGTGGCTTTCCGATTTTACTAGTTTCCAAATGGGAGAGGTATAGTTTTGTTTGCTTTTTTGTTTTGCTTTTCGCAATTTTCATATTCTTTCTCCAATGGCGTATATTGCGTGTGTTGAGGTGTAGACAGCTTACCATTTAACAAGTCAGTGCCTAGGCCATAAAGAGTTCTATGTGGAGAGGATAAAGAGGACTCACAGTGCTGAGAGATGCTGGATGGAGAGCTGTAGGCAGAAACTAAGTAAAACTCCACAGTTTCTCCCTGTGGGCATGGGGTGAGTATATCATATGTAGATGGAGAATTTTTAAATGTGCATATGTAGTACAAGAGTATGTGTTGGCAGCCAAAGAGGTGGACTGTAGTGGATGGGAGTGGTTGCCTTCAAGAGATGCATCATAAAATCTCCAGATGTCCATGTAGGGCCTCCTGTGGGTCCGGGGAAATCAACGCAAGGGTGGATGAGGTTCATGACGCTAGGCTAATCAGTGACAATCCATGACCCTGGCCACAGAGACTAGTCCAGAGGAACATGTGATCCAAGTCAGTCCACTTGAGGTGACTCTCAGGGACAAAGCACTCAGGGGCAGGGACTTACAGAAGGTCCACTGCATTCCAGGCACTATTCTGGGCAATGGCAGATACTTCAATGAGCAACTGAGATTGGGTCTCTACCCTTCAGGAACTCACATTCTTCAAGAAAGCAGGGTATATAGACATGAGGCCAGGGAGGATGTCAGCTCCAGGAGGACAAAGTCTGTACACAGAAGACAGAACACAGAGCCAATGAGAAATGGAGCCCGAGGCCTGCTCAAGCTTCTCCTGAAGCCCACACCACCTCTGGACTTTTCAAATACATGAACCAAATAAACACCCTTGATCGTTTCAACTAGTTGAGTTGGTTTTTCTATTATCTGTTGTAACATTTATCTCTTGAGTTTAATTAATTCATTTGGATTTAATCATAGTAACTAACCTGATGGCAGGAGCATAGATAGTGAGTGATAAATATGTGTCAAATGAATACACAAAGGTGAAAAACATCAAGCATCTGAGTAGAAAGTGGCTGTTGAAGATTGATTCCAGGATGGAACTGCAAAGGCCATGATGCTAAGATCATACACTAGCAGTGAACCTAGCAATGCAGAGTGACTGAAGAATTCACTGAACATTCTTCATAAGAACAGCATATAGATAATTATAAATATAATTACTCTGATCTGCTCTGACATACCAACATGATAGGATCAAATGTTAAGAAAGATCAGCAGTAGAAGGAAGGAAGATTCAAATCTATCAAGTCCAATTCACCTATTTTACTGATGAGGAAGCTGAAGCCCAAAGGGAAAAAAAAAGACCCATCCAAGTCACACAGATACAAAAATCCATTTATACAAGGTGAGAGGCACACTTATTCCCATACTGGGGGCTATGTCTTTTTGTTTCATTCTCTAACACCGTGGTTCTCAAAGCGTGGTCTTCAGTCTGCAGCTCAATTCTGCAAATTCCCAGGTCCCACTCCAAAACCTGCTGAATTAGAAACTCTGAAGTGAGTCCAGGAATCCTTGTTTTACTAAGTCCTCCAGGTGATTCTGATGCATTCCCAAGCTTGAAAACCACTGTTCTAGAACAGTGGTTCTCAAATCTTAATGTGCATACAAATCACCTGGGATCTTGTTAAAATGCCAATTCAAATTTAGTAGGTCTAGGGCAGGGCCCAAGAATTTGCATTTCTAACTAGTTCCCAGGTGATGTCAACGCTTCTGCCCCATGAACCACCCTTCGAATAGCAAAGCTCTCTATGTTGAAATATTGTTTTACATCTGTTCCCTGTCACCTGTGGAAATTGGAATTTCTTACACAAGTAGCTGAGCAGACACAGTCATGTGGGACCTGAAAAAGTAAAATCCCAGAGAAGTACTACACCCTGCAAAAGGAGATAGATGTATACCAAATCATATCTCCAGCTAAAAGCATTAAATGACTCAAATATAAAACATCAGTCACTGAAATCTCAAAAGCCATTTTTCTTTCCTTTCTTGCTTTAAAAAATTCATTATAAAACCAATATCATTAAAAGATTTTAGAAAAGGAAAGGAATAAAACACTCATACTCTAATTACCCTAGCCCAGCAACTATTTTTTCATATTTGCATATTCCTGCCAATCTTTGTCCATAAGTATCCTTAAAAAAAATCAGTTCCTATCATGCACTATGAAATTTTCTTGACAAGAATAATTCTGTGTTGGAGTGTTCTTATCTTATTCTCATTTATCTTAATCAGTAAAAATCCCATACCTAATCATTTCATTAATATACTCAGCTATTCGACAAGTTAGTAAGAGCTACACTTTCTGAAATTCGCTCTAGCTGATGCTTTCCTGGTTCTTTGAGCAGGTGTGTGCCCCTCAGCTCTGTCTCTTTCTCCAGCAGTCATGCATCTCCCTTCTTGTTCGCTCTACTCTGCCTGCCAGGTGGAGGAGGGCATGTTGCTTTTCTCAGCCACTTCTAGTTTCTAATTAACCCACATCCCGGGGAGAAATAAGCCTCTTGGTGGCTTAGCCTGCATTTGCCACCTGACTCTTTAAGGAAACTTGGCTATGGTAAATATCAACCAATGCAGATTGACTTATTAAACAAAGCAATGATGAGTTCAACACAATCACTTTTTTAAATAATCAACAAAACCTACACAGCAGTGGAAAAACAAATATAACTAGAGTGGAAGGGCTTAAAGCCACAATGGAAACTGAGTCATGTCAAAGGAAAGCTGGATACTCTCTAAGTGAAGGAAGCATTTCACATACTGGACATCTTGGACATCATCTTGAGCAAACACCAAGTTCAGGTGATAAGTGAAGGATGGCATTTCTGGACACTCCATTTGTAAACAGGGAAGGTCTTTCCCCACTGTGTTCTGGATGGGAGGGAAGGTCTAGGAGGGCAAGGCCATTCTGCATCATGTTCTGAGATCAGAGCCAGCACATAGCAGATGCTCAGGGAATTGCATAAATAAGTGACAAATGAAATTGGTCAATAGGGAACTACAGTTCTTAATGAATTCACCTCAGATTTAATTACATTATAAAGATGAAACACACTTATCCATTAGCTCCATAAGGAGTCTTACAGGTGGATAATATAGGCTTTATTTGAACTCCATAGATGGGAAAACTGAGGCGATGCCTTACTTATAGGAAGCTGGTGGCAGAGGCAGGCTGAGGTTCCAGCCTTGTGCTTCTCACCTCTGGGGTCTTCTCTGCAGATCACACTTTGGATGACTGATGTCCTTCCAGCCCTGAATACTGTTACTCATGGACCCAGAGAGGCTGCTATCTCTCTTGTGGTTTCAGGTGCCTCTCTCTCTCATGGGACCTTCAAGGATTTCAGAGAAGGAATCACGGTCAACCCCCTTCTTCCCCCTCTCATCTACCTATGACCCTCCATAAGGTAGACTCACCTACCTAAGACCCACCTGGGAACCAGGGCTTCTTTGCTGGGACAAGCTCCTGCCCTTACTCCTGTTCCCCCGAAGTGGGAGAGGAATGTTCCATGAGATACACTAAAGCATAAGGAAGATGCTGGTCAAGAACAGGCTACCTGGAAGTCAGGATGGATGTCAAATGGACCCAGAGTTTCGTTTATGAGGCCACCTCAGTTTTGGAGGCCTTCATATAGTGGACTAACCTCATGCCCTCCTTAGGGGCTTCTCTCCTTGGGCCTCCTAAAAGGCTGTCTCCCTGCCTTGGTTCCACTCAGGAGTGAGCTAGAATGCAAGATGGATGGAGGGAAGGGTTGATGGGTGGGTGGATGATGGGTGTAGGGGTGAATGGGAGGGAGAGGTAGATAGGCAGAGAGGCAAAATGACAGAAGCAGCTTGGACAGACAAATTGACAGGAAACAGAAAGGTGCCATGGGAATTGGTATTCTTTTGCTTGCTTCCCAAGAGCAATCATGAATACAAGGTAAAGTGGACCTCACAACTGCTCACCTCTCCAGGCCACCACTTTGTATTCTCACCATATAGAACCACTAGGCAGCTGAGCTGAAATGAGGTCCCTTGTACAGATGGGCGAACTGAGGCCCAAGGAGGCCCAAAGTCTCAAACACTGTTTTTTAATCACGCCCTTCCTACTTGACTCCCCTTCTGAAAAATCGCTCTTGTCCTGACTTTCAACTACCTATTCTCAGTCTACCTTCTATCTCTGTACTCAGTCAGTTTCTTGGTTAAAAGTCACCTCTCAGTAAATCAGCCTACCAGCACAGTGCTTTCCACAGCAAACGCAGGAGGTAAGGGCAACATTCTGTTTCTAACAAAGTCATTTTTAATAATGTATAATTAGCTATAATTATTTAAGAAAAGTCCTCTTCTTTGCATGCTGGTGGAAAGTTCCTCCTGACATCTAACATAACTCTGTCCTCTTTACAATTGGTTAAATAATTTCCCCTGAGTCTGACCCTCTTTTCCCTGGGTAAGGTATTGTTTTTACCAACTTTAGAAAGGCCAGTAGAATTAAAAGCGCTCTGCTGGGGGCCCCTCTCTTGCCCCTGCTCAGCACCCCGCAAGGGCAAGTTGTGAGGAGAGGGGGAGGAACCTTGGCTCCTGCCCACTGCCCCTCCGGAAAGAAGCCATGACAGTGAGGTCATCCCTGGTAAGAGGTGAAGGCTGGGCCCCAAGGGGATGGGCACCAGCTGAGGGTCGCAGTGGGGAGGCTGGGCCGGAGATGAGCTCACCCACAGTGAGGAGGTGAGGAGACCCTTCTCCTCCTCCCCCCTCCACAAGTGAGACTGCGCCAGCAGGATGCAGGAAACCTTTCTCAGAAGTATTGATCACAGACGAACGAGTGCAGCTACGGATGGGCTGTCTGAGCCCCATCCGGGAGGTAAGAGCCAGAGACAGTGTCGCCACACAGAGCCCCCTCCTCACATGCCACTGCTCCAGGATGCAGGAGGAGGAGTCTGTGGCTCCTGGAATTGTGAGAGAATTCTTTCACTCTCAGCCCCACATCCTTGCATTCACCAACTTTCTTTGACCTACCCTTGCTCCCCAGCCTGCTTCTTTCCTATCCTCCCAAAGTCTCCAGAAACCTGTTCCCCAGCCCTGCCCCCACCCCCGTGGCAGGAAGCCTTGCCACACTGAGTAGATGAGATTCAATGGGGAGTCTGAGTCTGCTCCAGCCCTCTCTACCCTGCCTCGCAATCCCCACTAACGGCCACCCACCCCTCCCCACATCTCTCCCTGACATACACAATGTCTGTATAGTTTCTTATCTGGTGGTGATTGTTTTACTGTACTAAATCTTCCTTCTTTGCTGACATCTGAATCTACACAGAACTCCTGAAGAACAAAAGGCGTAATGAAGATCAGAATAATCTCAACAATAATGATACAGGGAGAATGCACTCTGTTCCAGGCACACGCCGACCCTCACTGTCAGCCCACCTGCTCTCCTCAAATGCCACCCACCCCGTCCACCTGAGCCACCTAGAAAGCCCCTCGCCCCCCACCACCTGGTTCTAAACTGGGGTCTGGGAGGGCTGGGAGTAGCCATGGGAATCAGAGGTCCTCCCACAGCCCCTCCCACACGTTGGCCCGGGCTGGATGGCCAACTTTCCTGTCTAGCAGCAGGGACCCAGCCCCGACTGAACACAGGCCCTTGTCTAGGGCTCTGACACCTGATAAGCCCCTCTTGCCCTAGAGCAGGGGCCCTTGTGCTCGAAGGAGAATGTGATGTGAGGCTGTGCTGAGAGCGCAGAGCAGTGGGGATAAAGGGCATGAAGCCCCACCCGCAATTCTGAAAGGACAGAGGAAAGGGAAGGGGAGAGAGCCCCGGTGCAGTCACTCTCACAGAAGGAGCTCACCTACACCCTGATTCTGCAGACTTTGCTATTAGTCATTCTGGGGAAGCCACACTGCTTGTCCTAAGGATAGAAAGTTATTAGAGGGGAGGGCAGGTAAATGCCCACAAGGGCATATGGCTAGTTACTGTGGAGAGTGAATTAGAACCAGGTTTCTCTCTTTCTCTCTCTCTGTTTCTCTCGCTCTTACATACATAGACACACACACACATACACACACACACACACACACACACTCCTACTGATGCCCTGGGCCACCTTCTGGATGGCTGATTTCTTGAACTCCTATTCCCCTGTCTGAGTGACCCCAAGTTTGACCCACCTGCAGAATTCCTGAGGCCATGGCCACCAATGCTTTCATCTCCCAAGACACAAATCCAGCTCAAGGCATCCTTTGACTTTGCCTAATCCACATCACTTCAGACAGTGAGCTCCTTAAGAACAAGAGACATAATAATAACCAGGATCTTAATCAACACTCAAGGCCAGATGCCTTCTCGGGTCTCCCTTTCCCCAAGTCTGGCTCCCCCATCCCCATCTGTGTGCCTTACAGCCTCTCTGCCACAATGCGAAGAGTTCGTTTTGTGCAGGGCTCTCAGCCTTTGGGATGGGGCAGCTGGAAGCTCACCATAGAGACAGTGCCTCCTCACTCACCCAAGGCGAGGTCTCCATGTGTCCAGCACATGGCCCACCTTTTGCGGATTCCAAGGAAGCAGAACATACAAACAAGCCTGCCGCCAAGGCACCGACATCTGACCAGCAGAAATGACGTCCTCCCTCAGAGATAAAGCATAAAGGTCAGAAAAGTATTACTAGTTGAGGAAACAGAGCCACGGGGGTTCAGAGATAGGGCAACCATGGCGGTAATGGTGGCAGGGTCAAGGCTACCACTGCTGGCCTTTCTCTTAGAGAGTCACAGAAAGATAAGACCTACAGGCACCGTAGTCAGGGGTCTGAGGATTGAGTGACCCATTGGGTTTGGGTCAAGGAGACCCTGTGGAGGCCCTGGGGTCAGAGACAGGCCTTCACCCTGAAGACCAGTAGGATAGCCACAAATAAAGATGCGACTGGGGTGTGCCCAGGGAGAGAAACTATAGCAGCAGAGATACCACAACCAGAACCCAAACCATTGCATCCAAAGGCCCAGAGATAGTCCTACTCAAATGATTAAGTGTGCAGATCCTGGCCCTGCTATGGTACCTCACTCTCCTATGTGACTCAGCCTTTCTGTTCCTCCTCTGTTAAATGGGAAGATAACGGCATCTATGTCATAAGATCCTTGTAAAGTGTAAATGGATTAATATTTATAAAGTATATAGAACAATATTGCTGTTTGTCACACAGCAACTTCTATGGAAGTGATTATTTTTATTGTTGATAACGATGACGTTATTTTGTTGCACAGAAGCCTTTTATAACAAACTCCCCAATGGTTTTGCTGCTACCTGGTGTCTTAAGTTTTGGGCAAGGAATCACTTGTCCACTTGCCTAAAAGAAGAAATATATTCCAGCAGTGGGGGTCCCTGATGTGGTGCTGTGTGGGCCTCCTGACTCCACCCACATGAAGGGGTGGGGAAGAGGAGGAGCCTTCTGACTGATGGGTGGAGTCTGGTGCTTCTGGGAATGAGTAAGCTGAGGGCCACAAGGAAGCTGTTCTGATTCCCCAGAGAGATCCTCCAGAACAAGCCTGTTTGTTCGGCTCATTATCACCTCCTCTCCTGGTGGATCCAGATAGGAGCAGCCAGCAGCCCGTGTCCCCTGGCTCCCGAGGAGACACTGCATGGACTCTTTTCCTGCCTGCAGCTTTGTACCCAGTGAAGGAACAGCCAGCACTTCCTTACCCACATTATGGAAGGTCTAGGCCACTGCACTCTGCGAAGAACCTGTCCCTCCATTTTAAGCCCTAGCATTCCAAAGATGGCTCTGCCTCTGGCTGAGGCATTTGGGGCTGGGAAGAGGGTTTGGCCACCTTGCTCTGGGATTCAAATGGTCAGTGAGCTGAGGGTGAAAGGTACATGGGTCCCAGCAAGGTAAAGAAGAGCAGAGAGAAGGCTGGGGGAGATGTCCCCAATTAGGTGGAGAAGAGACTTCCTGACCCTGTGGAGTTTGGGGCCCAGTGGGGGAAGGCGAGGGCTAGACTGATGTTAGAAACATTAAATTACTGTCTTTATTATTATTGTTAGTGCCTATTCATAATACTACTAAGCTCCTACTCTGCTCTTCCAAGCACTTTACTGACATTGTCATTTAATCCCATAAAACCTCTATGAGGTTAACGTTATTGGTGCCTCCATTCTGCAAATGAATTAACTGAGGCACAAAGAGGTTATGTAACCTATCCAAGATCACACAACAATCAGAGGCAGCTCAATCCAAAGGCCGGGCTTACCCGTGACACTGTGCAGAGGATGCATGCTTGAGAGTAGCACATGCAGTCATGGATGTGTGAGCACCAGGCTGAAGGATAAAGGAAGGCTAGCTGGGAAGGCAACCCCAGGCGTCCCAAAGAATTGATTTGTAAAGACAATAAGGGCCGTGGATCAAGGGGAGAGGGCATGGGGAGGAGCATATGTTGGGGTGTCAGGATGGTAAGAGATGAAGCCTCTGATGATATTGGGGGGAGGATGGATGGCTACTGGGTGGGGGTGAGAGAGGCTGCTCTGTGTCAAGTGCGGAGAAGGAGCCAGCAGGCCTGGTGGGGAGGGGTCAGCCTGTAAATGCTCCTCCTGGGAAAAGCCTGGCAGTGAGGCTTCCTGATGACGCTGTAAATCAGGGCCCCTAAGTAAAGTCATTACCACACTGAGGTACTCAGTCTATTGCCGGATGCCACTGTTTGAGACATTACTTTGAATTTAGTTTATGACTCCTGCTGTTGTAAATCCTGCCTAGAGCGGATCTGAGGAGGTGGATGGGACACCACCACACCCTGGGAATCCCCAGTCCAGCTGGGACAGTCCCAAGCCTGAGTATGGAGAGGCTAAGCTGGCCAGGAGAGTCTATGGGAGCCTGGCTTGGGGCCCACTATGGGGGTGGGCAGGGGAGGGAGGGAAGAGGAACCAAGGGGGCTACCTGGCCCCTCTAGCTAATACCTTGCTAATATCAGGTCTTTTGACACTGAGAAATTGTCCAGCCTCTGAGATTGGCTAGGACCAGAGCCCCCAAAGGGGCTAGGACAGGATGTAACTCAAGCCTGCCCCTCCCCGGACATGTCCTACCCTAGCTGCCTACTCCACCCCTGCCCAAGCACCTTCCCAAAACTGAACGGCATTTCATCTACCCCCTCCGACTCCCCATCCTGGACGGGCTCCCCAGTCTTATTCACAAATCTTCATTTCTCCTTCTCTGCCGTTCTTCCAAGTCCCACTCGTGTGGGAGCAGCTGGTACATAGGTCTGGCCTCTCTCCCTCTTCCATTCCCAGGCACAGTCCCGACTTGGCCCTCCCCATGCCAAGGCGAGTTCTAACTATCTGCGCATACCCGCCTCACCCCCAGGCCTCTAGCTCCTGGAGACAGCAGTGTCCTCCTCTCTGCATTGTCTTGGTTAGCCCTGGGTGGAGCACTGTGAGGAAGCTCAATAAACATTCATTTTGAGAGCTATTCATTTCTGTGGCCTTCATGTCTCACACAATGCGGGAAACACAGAGGGTGCTAAATAAGTGTTTGTGAACTGAAGGACTCTAGTCCAGGAGGCGTTCTGACTGAGCCCACAAGCCACCAACGCCTGCACCCATCTGGGACGGCGCTCTGGCCAGCAGCACCAGCCACCATACTACCCACCTTTTCAGAGATCATGTATTCAAGGCCTTATAGGCCCTTCCCATGACCAGGCACCAGGATACCATCAAGTGTGAGACACTATGCCTAGCTGGGGAAGCCCAGTTGAGGCCAGAGACCCAACATATTCAGAAATGATGGACCGCACCATCATGGGGCAGAGGTGGCAGGACAATGGCATGCCTGACTCCTCCATTCAGGAGGCTCTGCCATTGCTGGCCTGCTGCTGTTTGAAATGCTGTCTGGATCAGCCAGACAGAAGATACTCCAGGAGGCAAATCTTCTCTTACTAATTCACATCAAACCAGATCTGCCAATCACTCAGATTGGTGTTTATCAAACTGCAGTTCATGATCCATCGGTTGGTCATGGAATCAATGCAGCAGTCATGACCAGCATGCTCAGTAGAGCAGGATAGAATAGGACAGAGCAGAACAGAAGAGGTTACAGGGCATTGTGCTTGGTAAGGACATCGTGTCATAGTACATCTGTTTCTATTATACAAGTGTTGGGTATTTGTATGTTTCAAATGCATTTAGTAAGTTGTCATGTAAAATCTATGTCTTACAGTGGGTTCAAGTCAAAAGAATCTGAAAGCCACTAACGCAGATGATCTAGATCATCTCCAAACCTACCACACTGTAATTGCTTTGGGCTTCCGTCTTCCCTCTCTGTAATTTGATTCAGCAAATATATGGAGTGTCCATCTGTGCTAAGAGATGTTCTGAGCAGTTTGTTGACCCAGTGCAGAAGTATCCTTCACCTAGTATTATAAGCAGAGTGTGTTCAGAAGAGAGGTACCTTCAATGGGACCTCAGAGACACTGCAGTTTCTAGGGCCATGAGGTGGTGCTAGGAACTCAGGACCAAGGGAAAGGGCAACTGAGAGAGGAGCCCCAAGACCCTCGATGTTCTGTGTAACCCTCAGGGACTGCTCCCCTGCCTTCAGGGGAACAGAAAAGACAGGGCTATGTGGAGTGCAGGAGAGCTGGCCTGGGCCCAGGCCCTCACATGGAAGGTCAGGGCTAAAAGAGACCCCAAGGACCTTTTGCAGTGACCCTTATTTAGTAGATGGAGAAACTGAAGCCTCCACAGAGAAAGGCAATGGCTGATTGGGGACTGATCTAGGAATAGAATCCATGTCTCCTAGAACTTCCCCATGAGCACTGTTTCTATGGCTGCTGGGACCTGTCAGAGAAGCTGGCCCACTGGGCAAGCAGGCAGGCCACACTGACACAGTGCCCTTCCCTCTGCAGGAGCTGGTGCTGTGGATCTTGTCAGTACATGGGGGATTAGGGAGTGAAGAGATTCACTGGTTACTCTCTTCTTGGGCTTCCACAGAAGGTGCCTGAGCTCTGGAGTTTGATAGAAAGTTGCTCAGAATGGAAGGGCTGACATAAAAGCAAGGTAGGCACAGCCTTTTGGATACTAGAAAACAGGAGCCCAGATTTATCCACACAGATCCCTGGTGAGAGAGTCAGGAAGGGAGGGAGAATTCTCCTGACGACAAGCTCCAGAGGGGCTGGAGGAGGCGGGTAGAATACAGCAGGCCTGGGAGGCCCACCCCACGCTCAGGCTTCCTTGCTCAGGCCTCAGGGAACCCCAGGCATCTCCCCCTCCACCATGATAACCAGGAGTCAAGGAGCCCCTAAGCAGAAAACCATCAGTCTTATTCAGCCCCATGGCCCCAGGGACTAGTCCAGTGTCTGGCTCATAGCAGGTATTCTAGAAGTATGTGCTGAATGAATGATTAAATGAATGGAGTTGAGATTAGAGAACATAGAATCTGTTCTCTGGAAAATGACAGTCCAGCTTGGGTGTAAGGAAAGTGATAGAGAAGAATCATTTAAAAATCAACATATGATAAGAGGCAGATGAGGGGTACAGATCATGAATTTGGGAGTTGTGAGCAAGGCTGAGCTGTAGCAATCACAGAAGGCTTCCTGTGGGTGGTGGTTAGGGTCAGGTAGAGATTGGGCAGACAAAAGGAGGAACCATGACTACACAATGAACTACTGGGCTTGGGGAAGTACATACTGTCTAAGGAGCACAGAGGAGGGGCACCTGTCTAATGCAGACCTGAAGGGCCCTGGAAGGTTTCCTGGGGTTGGATGAGTAGGAACACAGAAACTGGTCAGGAGAACAAGTATGGTACAGCGGGAGGGCAGGGCAGTGAAGAGCGAAGGGAGGGGGAGAGAAGGGAGAGAGAAGAGATGACATTTCCAGTTTCACATCCCCAAGAGAAAATGGGGTCCACCGGAAGAGTGGGCCATTTTGCCAGGATCCTGCAGTTCCAGCCAGAAGCAAGAGCTCATGGGAGTTTCCCTCTGCTGCTCTGAAAGCTTAAAGGGCCCTTAACCACCAGAGAAGCAGCAGGGATGGGGC
Source organism: Rhinopithecus bieti (assembly GCF_001698545.2). Lineage (NCBI taxonomy): Eukaryota > Metazoa > Chordata > Mammalia > Primates > Cercopithecidae > Rhinopithecus > Rhinopithecus bieti. The sequence continues at coordinate 5,451,448 of NW_016804694.1, forward strand.
CTCCCGGTCCTGCCAACACACACACATATTAATCAGCCAGAGAAAGCTCTAAAAAGAAACCTAGCCTATTTCTGTCTGTGCACAGAGATGAAGACATTCCTAGAAATTGACTCTTAAGCCTCCATGGCACATGCAAAGGCACATGTGAGCGTGCATATGTGCATGCGCACACGCGCGCGCGCGCGCACACACACACACACACACACTTCATTATCCCCAAGGGGCCAGATTTGGGGCTTGCCTATGGCTGTGGCTCTCAAGAGGCTGCAGGTGAATCTGAGGGAGGGGCTGGCCATGGGGGTGTGGGGGTCAGTTTGTGTGTGTCTGTGCATGGGAGTGTCATAAGCATGTCTCCCTGACAGCTATGTTCAAGTTTTCTTTAAGTGTTGACTGCCCATTAGCTGGTTTTCAGCTTTACCCATGTCTTCCTGAGAGTTGACTTGAAGCTGACAGGTGGCTTGAGGGATTGCATGTGTAGAGACCCCTCCATGCACACACATGATACCCACAGATAACCCAGGTGTAGATGGGCTCCTCTCTCTGCTCTGCTCTGGAAATATCTGCCTCTCTGCATCTGCTCGATTGCTCCATGTCTGCGACTTATAATTCTCTCTCTCTCCTGCCTAGACTCACAAGCACAGCAGCAGGGACAGCTGCTGGGCCAATGAGCTCCTTCTGCCTCCTCCTCTGGGGGGCCCTCCAGGGTCCTGAGGCTTGCTGAATCTTCACTTTCTCATCAAAGGGAGGAAAGGCACAGGGAGCAGCAGCTAACAGGGGCTCCCTGTCAATCCACAGTCATTTATCACAGTGCAAAGACCATTAGGGAGCAGTTGTTTTAGGGGTTCCATCTGGATGAACATCACCTGTTGCTATTTTTAAAACACATTTTTTAGTGACTAAGCTGGGATTGAGCTGAGGCAAAGGTAGATATGGAAGCAGCTGACTCCCCAGACGTTCTGCCTTCCCCCTCAACACTGAGGGCCTGCTGTGAGCCCTGGGGGCTATGTCACAAACAGTCTCATTTCCTGGGCTGCCAAGAAACAAGAATAGAAATCAAGGTAGAAAGGATAAGACGGATGTGGAAGTAGCTTCAGCCTCCCCACAGTTACCAGCCCTGTCATCAAAGTCTCCAATAACTTCCCTGTCCTTGTTAGCACTACGATTACCATATGTACCCACAAGGTGCTAGATTCAGAATATAGATAATTCATTTACTTAAATGACCACCACTGCACTTACCAACCATGGTACAGGCACTGCACTAAGTGCTTTCCAACATTATCTCATTTAACAATAACCCTGTAAGGTCAGCATTCTTTTTATCTCCATTTTAGAGTTGAATATGTTGAGGCTCAGGAATGTTACCTAATTTTCCCCAAGTCATACAATCAGTAAAGGAAGAACCTAGGGTTCAAATGTAAGTTCATCTGAGTCTCAGGTCTGGCCCCTATATTAGCCATCTGGAAGCCAACTCCAAGAGTGTTTCGTGTCCAGTAGCAGACACAAACATGGTGACCACGGCTTACAATATATACCTTTTGTCATGTTCATGACCAAGAGTTAACAGCAACAGTCATCCAACCAACACTGATTGAGGACCTAGCATATGCTAGGTGCTGCTTTTCTGCTTGAGCACCTAGAGATACATATAGACAAAGTTAAGTTCCTGCTTTCATAGAGTTTACAATCCAACCATCCACCCAGCTGCCCAAGGCAGACAGCCAGAGTTCATCTTTGATATCTCCTTCACATTCACAGCTCCCCCAATGGGATCAAGGTGTCTTCTAATCACCACCAAGTCCTGTTGATTTTACCACCTAAGCAGCTCCAGCACCTGCACACTTCTATCCATCCCCACTGCTATAATTCAAGTTACCATGATCTCTCTCCTAAACTACTCCACTGCTCTCTTAATACACCCACTCTCACCATCCTCCAATCAGTTTTCCACAATGCAATTAGAGTGACCTTTTCAAAATATAAACCTGGGTTCCTTTCCCTTAAATTAGAATACTTCCTCTCCCTTGCTCATAGCAAAAATGCTTCTTAACAGCCCATGATGCCCTACCTACCTCCCCAGCATTCCCCACACCATGACCACAATAGCTTCTCCACCATCAGTGTGATCATATCCTCCAGCCCCACAATCCCCCCAGCCTCCTCCACCACCATCACAGGAGTCTGCATAAAGCAGCCCCTCCACCTGTGTGATGGAGTCAGACTGCCCTGTGCCAAAGCTCTGACCATTTGAGACACAGACTCAGAAACACACCATCAGGACGCCTGTCTGTTCAACTAAAAGCCTCAACAAGACTCATCTGGAGTTTCTAGACTTTCTCCAACTCTAAGAAAAATTGGAGGGCAGGATGTATAAGAGCCAGGACCATCTAGCAGAGGACATAGATCCCAAATCATTATAGAAAGCCCTAATATTTATATTCAAGCCAAAACTTGGTATGATGACCTTCAAGAGCAACCTTAAAGAGAACCACATAAAGTATGTTGACAGTAAGAAGGGGAAGACCAATTTCCTTACAGTCCTTACAATATTATGTCTGTAGCCCCTACATCCCCTAGTTATAAAGATGACGAAACAGAAGAGGAAACAATTTTAAAGAGAGGGGAAGACATTTGATCAAGGTCATACTGCAAGTCCCTGGGACTGCCAGGATCCAAGGTCAGCCTGAGACTCCCTCCCTTACTTAGCCTATCTAGCTCCCTGGAGAAAAGAGGTGGAGCCACTCAGGAAAGGAACAGTCTCCTGCTACCAGGGTCCTCTTCCCTGGATTCCAATGAGGAAAGAAAAAGACACTCTTTCTCTGGGCTTCTAGTTTTCCTCCAAAGCTGGGAGAAAAAATCAAAATGGCAGACACAGTCTGCTTCCAGCCAATAGGACAAAATTATGAGGTGGGAGGCCCTTCTGACGGATGCTGGCTTGGCTAAAAGAAAGAGCAAAAATAAATCTCCCTCAAACCCCAGTCCCTAAAGAGCACAAGGGAAGCAACTTGACCAGTTTATTGTTTAAAATACATGATTACAAAGCTGTCTCGATCCTTGACCTCCTCTCGGTGTCTCCATCTTCCTCCTCTCCACTTCTGAATCTCAGCTCCAGAAAACATATGGGACACCAGGCAACAGAGCCAGAGAAGTCAACAGAGGTGGAACCCATGAGAGGGAAAGAATAGCATTTAGAAGTTACATTGAGCATCGACTATGGAGATGTTTGTATACAAGCACTTTGATCTTTACTGTTTTGAGGACTAGGCACACTGTTACCCATTGAATTCCACAGCAGTCCACCTTGAGGAGTTCTGATGGGGTCAAGGGGCAGACCTGACCTGGCTAAAGTGGAGGTGCTGGTGAGGCGGCAGCAGCAGGCATCTTACAGAGACTATACCCCACAGATGAACTCCTGAGGCTCTTCTGGAAAATCCACAACTGCCATCACATTCTCCAATGCCCCTAGACAGCCTGCTCAAGAACTGGAATGCCCAAACTAATAGCTCTCCCAGCTGCCAGATGATCAGTTTACCCCCAAAACGTACAAACAAAATTTACTCTTCCCAGATGGTCTGCAGTTTCCCCTCCCTTCTCTTCTCTCTCTCTTATAAATTGGGTTTTGCCTGTGTGAGTTGACAGCAACCTACTGACTGTCTTCCTCCTAAGAGAACTATGTGCAGATAACTAAGTCTCAGTCAAGGTTTGACAGCAGCCTGGACTGGCCTTGGCCTCTCTGGGAAAATAACCCAGGCCTGTGCTCCCACAATGCAGTTAAGATACATGTGGACTGCGGTGTCTGCCCTGTGTCCAGTAAAACCCCTGCTCTGTGGGCCTGGGGAGCTGTGAGTTGGCATGCAGGCCTGGGATCTGCATGTCTAAGATGGTATATGGGAAATTGAGACAGCAGCTTCTCTGTATCAAGGAGACTCTTAACACGCTTCTCAGGTTTTATCAACAGCAGTCAACATGGCCCACATGGGTGAGGGGCAAAAAAAAGTTATGTATGTGGGTGGCTTCCAGGCCTCCCCACAAGATGAAGATAAAGATACTATGTGTGCTCTGTTTCCTGTCCTGTTCCAAATGCCTCGCTAATTCTAAGAAACACAGTGCTAAATTAAAGCCTACTGTATCCTCTGAGTCAGATGGCCAATTCAAACCTGTGATTATTCCCAGTGTCACTGGGTTACTTAACATCTCTTCCATTTCCTTCCTTCCTTCCTTCCTTCCTTCCTTCCTTCCTTCCTTCCTTCCTTCCTTCCTTCCT
>NW_016804694.1:5457033-5505167 GCF_001698545.2 Rhinopithecus bieti
TTCCTTCCTTCCTTCCTTCCTTCCCTCCCTCCCTCCCTCCCTCCTTCCTTCCTTCCTTCCTTTTTCGAGACGGAGTTTCACTCTTATTGCCCAGGCTGGAGTGCAATGGCATGATCTCGGCTCACTGTAAACTCCGCCTCCTGGGTTCAAGTGATCCTCCTGCCTCAACCTCCCGAGTAGCTGGGATTACAGGCATGTGCCACCACACCCAGCTAATTTTGTGTCTCCCCCATTTTCACCTGTATTCTAACAGATAAAGAAACTAAGGCACACAGATATGAGATGACTTGCCCAAGACCATACAGAGCAAGATGGGAGCACCCACTCACACTGCTTCCAAACAGGGATAAATGGTGTGGTACAATGGGAAGGACATGGGTCACTTTGTCAAGAGCCCTGCCTTCCAAAGGCGGCTCTGGGACCCACAGTTTTATGTGGGAAGAAAATTGAACAATGAGGGAGAGAGAGTTTGGTAGCCAGGGAGCTGGGAGGCAGGAAGCATGAGTCCCCACCTATAATCCAGTGACAGAAGATTGAGACTATATTTAAGCCTTCAATGGGGGAGAAGCCCTGGAGGATGGGAGCCTGTTCCTTCAAGGGAGCACTGGCCTGGAACCAGGGGAGAGTTGGTACATTGGAGGCATTTAGACCTCAGGGCTTTGTGGGGGTAGGGTGGGGATCATAAATGAGGAAGTGGGCCTGGGAGGGATTTCCAGGTTGAAACAGGAACCCCAGAGGCCAACAGAGTGTGGACTAGAGAATCTTCACTGACAGTCAGAAGTCCGGCTTAGAAACCAGATGGAAAAGCCCTTCCATAGTCAGGACCAGATGGGGTTTATATCAGCCCAGAGTGACACCGGTTTGGCATTGTGGTTGGGGGCAGGAGCGGCCAGGTGGAATGCTGCACTGCCCAGATTTCACTGTTCAGACATGCCAAGGAGGATTAAGTAATTAAACTGGGTCCAGCAAGTCATCTGCCCAGTACAAGCCTGGCTCCGCACTGCTCTCACTGCGGCAGAAGGGCTTCTGCACTCTGATCTCCATGCCTTCAATTTCACTCGCAGTAATCCATCCTCCACACAGCTACCTAGGCCGAGTTCCTTAAAGGCAAATCGGACCGTGTCATTCTCAGTTTAAAAGCTTTCCAGGGCTTCCATCGACTTCCCCACCAAGCCTAAGCTCCTCTGCATGGCATGCAGGGCCCTCTCAGGTCCGGCCCTGACTTCCTGTGCTGCCACTCAACTCCCTTGCCCTGCCTCACCCTCTGCGTTCCCTCCAGCATGGCACTGCCAGCTGCACCATGTTCTTGGGCTGTGAATGTCTCCCTTCCCCATCTCTGTGGTTCTCAACCCTGGAATCAGAATCCTAGGGAAGCTTTAAAACTTCAATGGCCTGGCAACTGTCTTGGGGGTAGGGCTCAGGCATCAGTGTTTATTAGAGCCCCCCAGGTGATTCCAACGTGCAGCCAGGGCTAAGAGTCACTATTCTCTCTCTAACCAACCCTCAACTACTTCCTTGAAGATTCAGCCCAGGTGTCTCAGCCAATCATCAAATATTTATTGAGCTGGGTACTATTCTAAGCAGTGGATATAAAAATAATAATGATAGCTAATATTTATTGAGCACTTGCCATGTGCCAGACACTGTTCTAAGTGCTTTACATACATTAACTCATTTAGCCCAAACCATACCTCTGTTGGGGGCAGGTATTATTATTTCTCTCATTTTACACATGAAGAAACTGGAACACAGAAAGATAAAGCAACTTCCCCAGAGTCACACAGCGGTGAGTTGTGCAGCCAGATTTCTGCACAGGCAGTCTAAGCACTAGTCTGCGCTCTTAATCCCTGGACCATCCATCCTGTCCCTTCCCCATTCCTGCCCCACGTTGTTCACAGGCTGCAAGAGAGAAGCAATAAACCAACAAGCAGATACAGAGCGTGGAAAGGAACACACGGGGCAGGGGCAAGCTGCCCTTAGTGAGAGCAGCAAGGGGCCAAACTTTAGACTGGGAGTGGTCAGGCCATCCCTAAAAGCAATATTTAAGCTGACATCTGAAGGACGAGTGGTGTCCAGCCATGCAGAGGGTAGAGAAATGGTGTTCCAGGCAGAATGCAAAGGCCCAGAGGTGGAAAAGAACACAATCTCTCTTCCAGTAAGTGTTCATGGTTCCCTCAGTGTGCAGGACATAGGGAGAAGGCACAAAAGGAGGTAAAGAAATGGATAGGGCCAGTGCCTGGCAGGCCACTTAAAGGGTTAGGATTTTATCCTAAATGCACTGAAACATCTTCAGCAAGGTGTGCACATTGTCTATGGGAGAGTGGCTAGAGGAACTTAATGGGGCCATTCAAGAGAGTGCTGCAGCCATTTAGCAAGCGGCCCAGAAGCAGAGCTGGAGAGGAATCACCTCTTGCTGGAAGCACTGCAGGTTCCTGCCTCCAGTCACAGGACCATCACGGTGCATTATAATTGTTTCTTTACCTCTCTGCCTCCCCACAAGACTGGGAGGCCCTTGAAGGCAGAAACTAAGTCTAATTAGCTGGCCTCTGTCACCCAGCAGCTGACCAATACTAGGTGCTCAGTAAACATCTGTTAACTGCAAGTGAGTTGAATGGAATCATGCAAGGCCGATTAGGTTGGCAACACATTGAAGAATTTCTTCTTCTTCATTGATCTGGGGACTTCACAGACCTTGGCCAGAATAAGAGGATGCTGCACGCCTCCAACAATCAGTAGAGACCCTCCTCTGAGCACCCACCATGGAAAAGCAGTGTTGGGCTGTAGATAACTTGCAGCAGCCAAAGTCTGTCATTTCCCTAACCCCCAGCAAACCCCATAAGGCATGGCAATGGGGAGGGAGGGAGCTGAAGCCCACAGTCCTAAAGTAGCAGAACCTCAAGATTCCAGGTGGCATTGGATGTTTTAAACAGCCCAGGTTTTAGCAGGCAATTTGGGCACCCATTGTGAGTCTGCACTTCTGACAGTGAGGGCAGGGCCAGGTCCGATGTTGGAGCCTCTGTGGCCCTCCTTTCTGCTGCCATCACCACCATCAGGTGGATCCCCAAATCATGTGACGTTCCACCTCCGTTCGAATCAGAGACATGCAGAGGAAAAGGGGAGGAGCCAGACTCCCAGCCCGGTGCTCTCTCCATGGCACTTCTCAATCGACCTGCCCAGCCCCTAGCCTGCCCTCACTACTCCTTGAGGAACGTCTCTCTGGAAGTGCTGAAGCTGCCCAGAGCACAGAGTCTCTGAAACAGGGGGGCGCACAGTTTCCTGGGAAGAAGCAAAGAGCCAGGCCCTTCAGAACAGCAGCTATCCCTCCTCCCGTTCTGCTCTCATGCTTTGCTAACAGCGTGATGGTTGAGGGGGTAGGGCTAAATCCCTGCATGCCACTTATCACATGTGTGGTCCTGAGCAAGTTACTTAAACGCTCTATATATCAATGTCCTCACTAGGAAGTAGAGATGATAGTTAAAATAACAGTACCTGTGTCCTAGGTTTGTCACAGGTAATAAATTAGATAATAAGTGCAAAGGGCTTAAGGCAGTGCCCAGCATGTAGTAAGTGCTTACGTAGTATGAACATCAGAGAGAACTTTCTAGATCAGCATCAAGGGACCTGGGTCATTATCCAGTTCATAAACCCCCTGTGTGCCTCAGTTTTCCTATCTGTTAAACGGGGGAGTGATGGAGCCATATGAGTGGCTTAAACACAACCATCAAATGCTAATTACTATGGGAAGTGTTTGGAAGTTAAAGAGAAAAAGTACCTTACAAGCGGGAGGCTTGATGGGCAGATGACCCCACAGCAGAGGAAGGGGCCCATAAATTACCACCAGCCCAGCAGGCTGCCTGGGTTTTATAGGGCTTGGGGCCCAGGCCACTTTCCTGAACATCATTTAGAATTTATAGACTCTTGTCCCTGTCCTTTCTGTATTTAGTTGCCTTAGAAGCCAGCCTGGCATTAATAGCATCTTTGCTGCCCAATCAGGAGAATGCAGCCTTTTCTACGTTTAATCCCCAGCTAGTGGAAGGAGTGAGAGCTGGAAGTCCACAGAGAACCCTGGGGCTGCTGGTGGGCTCCTATAGTGAGCAGATGGGCTGCTAGCAGGCGGGCATGTTCATTCTGCAACAAGGTGCCTCCTCTACCTGCTGGGGGAAGGATCGGATAATGACAACTACATCAAATGGAATATTGGAGCCAAAGGACCACAAGAGCCCCCAAACCCGCTGCCTGCATAGCTGCCCCAGTGATGACTGAGACCTCATAAACTTCATATGAATTTGAACAGAACTGAAAGGGACTGGGGGCATCCTGTCCATTTATCAAACATGAAAACAAGAGTGAGAAGCATCAGCTGAGAACTCCTGATGAAGTCTAATCCTGCCTTCATCACTTACAAGCTGTGTGACCTTAGCTTAGGAATTTGGCCTCTCTGAGCCTCAGTTTTCTGTCCTACAGAACAGGTTTAAAAGTACCTGCCCTGACTATTCCAGAGGCCACTGGGATGAAAAATGAGACAAGGTACAGTTGGGGGGAATTTGGAAAGGATGGGAGCCAAGCTGCAGCAGAGTGGTCAGGAGTGTGGGGCACTGGGGCCAGATGGCCTGGGTGCCAGTCCCAACCCGGTCACTTCCTAGCTGGATGACACTGGTTGCATGACTTGACCTCTGTGTTTCAGTTCCCTCTTTGCCGTAATTTGCCTAAGTGATAGAGTTTTGTAAGAATTAAGTGGGATAGCATCTCTGAGCCTGCCAGCGCTCCATAAATGTGGGCAGCTAAGAGAGGCTCCATCCCTGAGAGTGCCTAGAATGGCTTAGGGCATGGCAGTGGATATCAGAAACAACTGGATTCAAATCCTGGCTGAGCCATGCATTTGTTCTGTGACCTGGGTAGGGTGCCCAACTAAGCCTAGTTGGCCTGGGACTTCCCTAACTTCAAAACTGAAAGTCCTGGCTGGGCACAGTGGCTCACGCCTGTAATCCCAGCACTTTGGGAGGCCGAGGCAGGTGAATCACCCAAGGTCACGAGTTCTAAACCAGCCTGGCCAACGTGGTGAAACCCCATCTCTACTAAAAATACAAACATTAGCCAGGCATGGTGGTGCTACTTAGGGGGCTGAAGCAGGAGAATCACTTGAACCTGGGAGGCAGAGGTTGCAGTGAGCCGAGATCTTGCCATTGTACTCTAGCCTGGGCAACAAGAACAAAACTTGTGTCAAAAACAAAACAAAACAAAACAAAAAAACCACAACTGAAAGTACTGCATCCCAGGAATCTCAGGCAAATTCAGACAATTGGTCACCCTAGACCTGGGCAAATCTCATTGATATTTCGAGCTTCAGTTTTCTCATGTGCAAGGAGGTAATACCTACTTTACAAAAGGAGCTGGGAGACAAAATGAGAGAATGCATATAAATTATGGTATAGACAAACACTTCAATAATATATGCCGTGTGCCAGGTGCTATAGCATTTTGTAGCTATTTACCATTTTACACTCATGACAACCCTAAGGATTAAGTATTGCTGTTAGCTCCATTTTACAGAAGGGGAAAGTGAGGCTCAAACAGCTAAGTGACTTGCACAAGGGTACACAGCTCCTAAGTGGAACTGCTGAGATTTGAACCCAGCTGTCTGACTCCTGGGCCTGACTCACTGTACTAAAACTCCTCTCACATACCAAGTGCTCATCAAGTAGTAGCTATTTATAAGAAAAGCAACAGAAACGTCACCCTCAGAGTTATGGTCCCAGTTTGTGTCCATCACGGGGCAGGGGGGTGGCGGGGAATGGTGGGTGATTCTGACCCCACAGGAAAAAGTATAAGCTTCACTTTACCTTTACACTTCACACTTCCCACAAATGTGTGGCCTGTTCCATAAATCTCAGGATATGTAAATTTGGTGCATAATTGGGAGGCACTGCAGGTACCTGTGGCTCCGGGATAAAATCCAGGCAGCTCCAGAGAGAAGCAGGGCCCCATTAACAAGGACAGAGTGAGAAGTGGGCAGGGAGCAAGCTTCACTTCACAGCAGGACCATGGAAGTGCAGATGTGTGGAGCTGCACTCTGCCAAGGATGGCTTCTTGGAGTTATGGGACTCACGACATCCTCAGGCTCAGGACCCTTTTCCCCCACCCACCCCAATAAGGGACATGCAGATGGCACAGGGGATCCCTGCTGCTCCCAAAACATCTGCCTCCCTTCCCCATGAGTGTGACCTGGGAGACAAAGACATGAGTGTCTGGGCCATGGCAAGTGGCATATTGTGGCCTGACTCTAGCCATGGCAATAGGTCCTTAGGATGATGGAGGAAGCGGGGATGTGAGGATCTGGAGAGGAAGGACTCCTCAGGATGCTCCACACTAGACCCAGTCACCCCTTCCAACTCCTGCTCAGGCACCAGGCATCTCAGGCCGCCGTGGGCAGCACTCAGCAGGGCCTCCTCACTGCTGTGCACTAGTAAGGGCAGGGCTGGACCTGACAGAGTGCACAGAATCCCCAGCTCTTCCCCTGCTGCCCACTGGCTCACTGTGCTCCTGGGAGCTAGGCCCAGCTCAGAGGCGCTCCTGGGCTGCAAGCAGCTTTGCCTCTGAAACAAAGGGCAAGGGAACATACAAAGGCAGTACTGAGAGAGACACCATGGAGGTCAGGATGTCACCCTCCCTCCATGGACACAGGAAAGAAGGAGGATGGATGGCAACCACACCACCCAGCCAGGGCTCCCACCAACCTTACTCTGCGCCTGCCCTTCTGCCCTTGCTTGGGGGCCAAAACAGTGGCTATTGGAGCCCTAAACATCTGCGGATATTGGGGTAAAAGGAGCCTGGCCCCTTGCCCGCCCTGGGGACATTTCCTGCTGTTGCAAGGTCCTCAGGCCTTTCCCCTGGGTGCAGTGAAAACAGAAAGAAACTGAAGTCACGTGAGGATAAGAATGCCTCTTGCAGCACCATGAAGCCATTCCGCCCTGTCCTCACTCTCCCACCCCCAATCCAACTCAGGGATCACAGCGTGTGACAGTATGCATCCTGGTTAAGAGTGGGCTCAGGAGCTGGCTGCTGGGGTTTGAATCCAGCTAGTTCAAAGTTGAATTTTACTGTAATAGCTGTGTGACCTTGGGCAAGCTACTAACCCACTCTGAATCTTCATTCCTTCACCTGTAAAATGAAGTAATAACAATACCCACTGCACAGAATGAATGTGGGCATAAAATAAGTACATAAAGCTTATTTTAGAATAGCACGGGGCTCACAGCGAGCATTCAATACCCAGTAGCCATTATTATTATGGTATAATATAATATAATGCAAGCATGACCTGGTCATTCCATTAGCCTTCCTGAGCTACAGTTTCCTCATGTTTAGATGGAGACAAGTCTGCTTGCCCTAATTCCTCACTGTCATGGGGTCCAAAGAAGACAGGTATGGCTGCAAGTAGGGCTTTAAAATGTATAAAGTGCTGTATGCACGGAAGGGATGAATATAATGCATACTCCAATAAATACAACGCAGTGTAAGCCTAATTCCATAGGGTAACATGGTACAATGTAAGACAATACTCTGTATTAAAAACTGAATTGGAGAGAGACAAGACAGATGGAGAGAGAGATGGAGAGGCAGAGAAAGGCCGAGCAGAACAGGGACAGAGAGTGAGGGCTGAACTGAAAGAGCAGCGAATCAATGTTGTACTGTAATTTAAAAACCAATATACAGTAAATATCAGCCCGGCATTGCAGCGCAGCAACACGGCAGGGCAACCCAGCCTGAGATAACTCACGTCTCAAGCTGGGCCAGCCACCGCTGCGTCCCACCGGCCTTCCCTGTAACTCATGATCCATTGCTCTCTCTCTGGAGCTGCCTGGATTTTATCCTGGAGCCGCAGGTACCTGCAGTGCCTCCCAATTATGCACCAAATTTACATGGCCTGAGATTTATGGAACAGGCTGATCACAGAGCCCTAGAAGGAGCTCAGGGCCTTGACATCTCTCCCCACCCCAAGAGAGAGACACTGGGCTGGGGCTTTGGGTCCTGGCCAGCCTGGCTCTGAGCAGAGAGTGGCTGGGAGGCCTGGGCTCCAGTCGGGTCCCACTGCCAGCTCTCCTCCTGTGGTTCTTGCTGCTGTCTCATTCTGGCCTTCACCACCTTCCTGACTCCTCTTCCTATGGTCCCACGCCAACCCTCCATCATCACCTCATGTCCCACCCTAGATACTAACCCATGATCCATTCCTGCACCTTGACACCTTTGAGTTCCTAAAACCCCATCCCCATAAGCATTCCCTCCTCCAGTCTGGTTTTCCCTGCTGCAGGTCCTCATCCGCTCTTCTGGGTCCTGGCCCAAGGCCCATTTTCTTTTCTTTTCTTTCTTTTTTTTTGGATACGGAGTCTTGCTCTGTCACACAGGCTGGAGTTCAGTGGCCCGATCTCAGCTCACTGCAACTTCCGCCTCCCGTGTTCAAGCGATTCTCCTGCCTCAGCCTCCCAAGTAGCTGGGACTACAGGCGCCCGCCGCCATGTCCGGCTAATTTTTTGTATTTTAGTAGAGACGGGGTTTCACCACGTTGCCCAGGCTGGTCTCAAACTCCTGAGCTCAGGCAATTTGCCTGCCTCGGCCTCCCAAAGTGCGAGGATTACAGGCATGAACCACCACACCAAGCCCACAAGGCCCATTTTCTTGCCCTAAATTCTTTCCAAGCCTTTTACAAACCAAAAGATCCAGGAGGGTCTCTTTCCCACCACTAGGAGCAGCCCTGGGACAAAGGTGTGGGGTGGGTAGGAATATGGCCCAGGAGGATGTCTCTGGCTTTCTGCCCACACAACAGGCCAGGCTGAATCAAAAGGTTCTAATCCAGGTTCCCCGTCCCTTCTGTGCCTGCTGAGTGCTCCCAGCACAGCCCCGCCCTTACATAAACATTCAACAACCCTATAAAGTGGATGCTACTCTTATCCCTATCCCCATCCCAAGGCACTCATGACAGTTTCAAAAGGCTTCCGTACTCATGTCCTGTGGCCTAACTCCCATCCTCTGGGGTGCTGTGTAGAGGGCAGCCTGCTTCTCCCCATGACACTTCACGTGGACCCCGCCTAGTTATGCAAGCCTGGAATGAGATCTTCCTTCCCCACCATGGTTTATTTTCCCAGCAGCCTGATCCCAACATGCATAAAGGCCAGGTGGGAAGGCCAGTCCTGATCTTATCAGCTATCATCATCCAAAACCCTCTGCTCCAAGACGACCCCTCACCTGAATGCAGTGTGGCTGTAAGGTACCATGAAAACTCCATCAGACCAGAAACCACTTCATAACGTCTGTGCCTCAGTTCCCTTTTATGAAAAGTGGTTATAATCATAATGTATATCCTGACTGCCTGGTAGCTTTGTTGGAAGGGACAAATGAGATCATGTGGAGAGTCCCCAGATTGCTGTCTAACTTAAGAGGTGGTTGTTAGAAAGGAGTATCAGTTAAGAGGGTCCTTAGTGGTATTTTCCTAAGTATCATCCTCTCCATGCTTAGAAAAGAACCACTATTTCCACTACTACTACTCTACTACTACTACTACTACTACTACTACTACTACTACTACTACTGCTACAACTAATAGCTCACACTTACATGGTGTTCAATATCTACCAGGCGTTGCTCCAAGTATTTTATGTATAGTAATTAATTTAATTTTCCTAACAACCCTGTGAGGTGGGTACTATTATTATCCTCAGTTTGCAGATGAGGAAACTGAGGCACAGAAAGAATAACCCACTCAAGTTCACACAACCAGGAAAACAGAACACAGTGCAAGTCCTACGAATGGGGGCACAGGTACACACATTTCTCCCTGTGAGAAAGATGTTCCATCCATGAATTTCGGTGCCTAAATGTTCCCTAATAACGTGCCTTGTGTATCTGCCTTATCCTCCTCCTTAGACATAAACTTCCCAAGGGCAAGGACTGGTCTTTGCTCATCAGGTGAAGGCCTCCCAAGCATCAGGGAACTGCTTTGCCCATTTGCAACCACTCTGTGATTGCAAGCACATTCCCTGCCAGCAGCCTCATTTCCAGATTCTTGCCCCACAACAGCCTGGGGAACCACCCTCTCCTCCAGGGCAATAGCCCTTATTGTCATGTGCTTAGAAAGTGTGACTCTGGACAGAGAGTCCAGGATTTAATGTCTCTAGCCTCAGCTTGCCTTCTTCCCAGCTCAGCCTCTGTGACATAAGTACTCAGGCTAGGAGGAAGATTAATGGTTCCTTTCAGGCCAGCTGTCCCTAAATTGGGACGATGACCCCAAATCTCTTCATCCTATCAGTTTCTATTTGGGTGAGATGGTAAGATGTCAGCTTAGTGGTAGAGCAGGGGAGGGAGCTGGGAAAGAGCTTGAGAGCCCGTTTCTTAAGTGGACTTCATTACCATCACCATATCATCGCCATCACCATCAGCATCATCTCCACCACCACTATCAGCATCATCTCCACCACCACTATCAGCTTTACATCAAGCAGTTAATCAGGCGTGACTTTGACTGACTCCTAACCAACACACATGAACACACACACACACACACACGTGAGAATGCAGGTGAGGGCTGCACTAGAAATCAGCCAGAACTTGGAACCGCCACCCCCAACACAATCAAGTCCTGGAGTCCACAAACAGGGCTGGAAAAAGTGCAGGAGAAGAAGTCAAATGATCGGTGAGACAGAGGGCTGCGTGTACACATGGATTGGAGAGGTAATTCACCTTTGCAGCGTCAGGCCCCCTGGGTGGCACAGAGTAGGCATTCAATTAACGCTTGCTGAATTAAACCAAACAGGGGAAGACTGCTAGCCATCAAGTCATGAAAGGGATGGATGAAGGAGGATGGGATTGATTACCACATCCTAGAGGAACAGGCTCTCTGGGCCTTGAAGTTTGAAGGAAGTGAAGGAGGCACTTCAGAGTGAGCTAAAGGAAATCTCACTGCCATGGCAGGCAGAAAAGCACAGAAGCTATAGCCTCAAGAGCTGAGGTGGGCTGAGACTATAAAAAAGGATACACTGATGATGGGTGTAGCTTGTCCCATCATAAGAAATAGCAATGAGAGGGCTTATTTACCTCGACCCTGAGGACAGAGGCAGTCTACTCTTCTCCCACACCCTACTTTGGTGAAAACAAGTCAGAACTGAAACTGGAACGCCCATGGGCTGCCCCAGGGTGGCATTTCTCACTTGCTGGAGTTTAGTGTGAATAAAAGCTTCTAGCAGACTGAGAGCCAGGAAGGAAGACGATCACCAAGAAGCTGCAGAAATATGCACGTGTTCTGGCTGAGAAGGATAGAAGGTCTGGTCACCCTTTGTCTGTGTGTGAATCTCCCTGGTCCTTAGTTTCCCATCTTTAACACAGGGACAAAATATATCCTTCCTGTCTTTCAGGGTTGTTCTACAGAGCAGAATGTGCTACGGCAGCTCCAAAGTGATAGGTGAATCTCTGGACAGGATCCAGAAGTCTTGGAGCTCATCCTGACCCTGCTACTTGCAAATCCAAGCCAGTTTCCTCATCCATATACAGAAGAGGACATGGTTTTATCCTCCTGAATGAGGTCAGAGGGCTACAGGAATGACAGGAGGCCATGTATTGAAATGCTCTCTAAAGTAGACAGTGAGCTGAAAGGGTTGAATGGCACCCGCCCATGTCTTTGAGGGAGAAGCCAGTGCAGTGGAAAAAAGGAGTGTGTGCATGTGTGTGTGAATATGTGGGAGTGTTCCATTTGTAAGAGCAGGTATATGAACTCATGAACGTGTGTACATGAATGGTGCTGTGTGTGTGCATGTATGAATGTACAAGTGTGAGTATGTATATGTATGTGAATATATGTGTGAGTATAAGCATAAATGTGGGTGTGTATAGGTATATGTGTGGGCATGCAAGTATGGATGTGTGTGAGGTATGTGAACATGTGTACACTGGTGGGTGTGTGTGTGTATGAATGTGTATGTGCACATGTATGTGGGGGAGTAGGGAGGAAAGAGACACCTTCATTCATTCAGCAGCCCTGGGATCCTGGTCATTCCAAATGAAACCCAGTTACAGTGTTTGGTCATAGAGTAGTCAGGAGCATGAAGCAAAGAAAAGCCTCAGGTCAGTGCTATCTGGCAGAAGAGGATAGGAAGGAGGATGGAGGACCCCAGCCAAGTAGCTCCCAGGGTCCAGATGGCTCGGCAGAGATGTCTTTGCTCTGAGGCTGGAACATGGACTCGTAAATCAAAGGATCAACGACCTGAACTGAAAAGGCCTTAGGAGAGCACACAGGCTCTGATCTACAGGTGAGGACAGGAAGAGAGAGGGGATGGCCAGTCACACGGCAAGTTCTGGGCAGAGCTAAAAGGAGAGCTCATTCCAGGTTCCACGCACCCCAGCAAGCATTCTCTGACCAGCCCTCAGTGCCCTGTGCTATAGAAGGACCTCTAACTGCTCACCTCCATGACCCCAGATCCCCATTCATCCTCCCTCCCTTCTGCCCCAGGAGGACATTTCTAGGTATTATAGTGGCTTCATTACATGAAAGGTTGAGTCAAGGAATCAATTCTACCCACCCAGGAATCTTCAATGCCTTTTTAGAATGACAAGGCCTCATCTTACAGCCATTGTTAGGCATTTTTAGGAGTTTCCAGGAGCTCAGAAAGTCAGAAGTGCCTTTGCCCTCACTGCCATCATCTGTCGCTCTCTCACCAGGTGCTGAGACCTTAGCATGGCTCATTCCCCAGTGAGTGGCCACATTTCATATGTTTTGGGGACATCAAGGCCTACTTTACAATTATTCTGAAGTAGGAGCCTCCACAGACCCTCAGTATTAGTTGGGGGACTCCCTGGCTTCTTTGACTAAAGCTACCTTAACAGACGAATGAAAAAGAATGGGGTAGCTGGGCAGAGAGTGCTACTTTTGGAGAAAAGGAATAGGAAGTGAGTCCCTCGGAAGAAGAAATGGGAGGGCCAAATAGACTTTACATCCCTAGGAAGTTTATTAGAGATCTGAGTTAAGGCAAGAGGGAGCCTGTCCTCTGTGTTGTCCTACACCAAAATGGGGTAAAAGAAGGGATGTGTTGAGGGGAGAGGACCCAGGCAGGAAACATGGAGGGAAGAGGGGTTCAGAGATGCTCAGCTTTCTGCTTCTTTATGTTGTTTCTGGGCACATGAACTGTAGTTTAGCTCCTGCTGGTGGGTGAATATAGGACATGCCAATAATAAATGCAGTGAACTCTAAAGAGCCCAACTTATTTTGCAATCTCTCATGCTTTTGGGGCTGCCCTGTTAATACAGGATGGCTGCCAGGGAGGTCCAGGCTCTCCTGCAGACAATCCCAAGCAGGCTGATAAATTACGAGAACACAGTTTTGTTCCTTAATCCAGCTTGACACAGTTTAACACCCATTATCTTGTCTGTATAGTTCCAGTGGTTCCTCAGGTTGGTCTGGTCTCCATTAGGCTTGGCCCTTCGAGATATTCAAAAAAGCAGGCCCAGTTCTGTTCCAGTCAAAGATGCCCTGATTTTCCAATTGCATGGAAGCCCTGGGTCTTCTCTGCAGGGCCCCCATACCTTCTATACAACCCTCAGTTACAATGCAAGGAAATCACTCAGAAAAAAAAAAAAGAAATAGACTGATAAATCATGACATGTGTAGACTGTGTCATTCCTAAAAGTTGCTTGGTGATTTGGACTCAACAGTTGAACAAGCTGAGTGGCCCAGAACAGAGCTATTTTTGACCCTCTGTTCAAAGTTTAGCCTTGTGTTCTCAGGCAGTCAACCCAACACTGTCCTAACCTCCCATCTTGATAAAATGGAGATTCCTACTCAGGAGGTCTGGAGCATGGGGCTTTTCATGGCTTACCCGCTCCCAGGTGATGCTGACACTGGTCCACAGACCACACTTGGGGTAGCAAGTTGCAAGTGCATCTGTCTCCCTCACTATCTTCTGAATTCCCCCTGCCTCATTAATCCACCTCTTCTAACTAACACTAACCTCTGTTAATTTTAGGACAATGCATCCTCAGTGGGGACGATATCGCCCCAAGGGGGCAAAAATGTGTTCTTGGTGGGGAGGCAAGAAAAGAGAACTTCATCTTTTGATATACAAAGTACAGATATACATATACTATGTCTGTGGTACTAAAATTTAATGGGAGGGTGTGATTAGGAAAAACCCTCCAAAATGCTTCTTCCAAAATGCTGCCCATGTGCCCCTTCCTAGCTTCCTGTTACCAGTCCCTCCCAATTATCTGAACCACAACTGCCCTCTTTCTGCAGGTTCTTAACACCCCCTTTCTCAGAAAACACAGTGTCCATCTCTCTGGCCTGTAATCACTAGTTAACTGCAGTCCCACATGAAACTGACCCGTGAAAGTCCACGTTTAGTGCCCTGATACCTGAGTATAATTATATTTGACATTTTAGGGACAGTCTTAATGAGAAAGGGTCACAAATATAGCTGTGCTAAAGGGCTTGTCCAGTTTACAAAGTTCAGTCACACATGCTGCTCTGCCCTTCCAACAACCCTGGGGGACGAGCATTAGCATCCTGTTTCATCAGTAAGAAAACCAGTCCCCTCTCCCAGATTGGATGTTCCATCTCCCAACTACACAGATAGGACCCAGTTCAATCATACCCCTTGCCCAGGCCCCACAGAGCTGTATCCATTCACTTTACCTGGGCCTCACAGCATTCCTATGAGGTCACCCTTGGGAGAGTGGGCAACAGAGTCAGAAAGAGAAGACTGGGTGCTGGCAGGAGGCGGGTATTTTACATTCAAACCTTAGATAGGAAAGGGTGGCAGGTGATACTTGTAAAATGCAGAGCCCCTCTTCCTGAGCAAATGTTCATGGCCATAAAAATCCAAAACAAACAAGAGAAAGGGAGGGAAGCACGCGCCTGGACCCCAGAGGTGAAATTTGCTCCTCAACCATTAATCCTCAAAGTTTTCTGGAGGGCTTCATGGAGTCTTTTAACAACCAGGTTATGTCTGATGGCATCAAACCTTCCTGGCAGCTCCCTGGACAGGGGGAAGTTGGCTGTACTATCCTCCATGTCTCTGAAGACCTCTCCCTCCCTTCTAACCTCTCTGCTTCAACCAAAGACTCAGATCTGAAAAGGGGTTTGGGGACCGCCAGGAATACATCAGGTCATAATACATCTGTTGGGCACGTGCTTTTATTCCATTTTACCAGGTCAAAACACAAAGACTCATATGGTTAACCAAGATGTGGCACAGCCAGAATTTGAACCCAGGCCCCCACATGTTGAGGTTTCATTCCATTATATGACAACTCTATCCCTTCAATAAGTTGGACCCTAAAACTCCACCCCTACCCAAAGAAAAATCGCAAAATACTCAAATTGTTGTTGCTCTTGTTCAGAGTCCAATTCCACTTGGCCATCCCAGGTTGTTTATTGTTCTATGTCTCTGCTTCCAGTCTAGCAGCCTCCCCCATCAGACTGTGAACTCCCTAGATGCTCATATCTACCTTAGGCAAGGGGAGTTTCTGAAAACAATTAATTCCAATTTCACTTCTCCACTGTCCCTGGGTAGCCAGACCCCATGCCAGATGCTTATAAGCCTCTGTACACCCACCCCCCCCAAAAAAGGAGAGCAGAACCTGCTCAACCCCACAAGCTGAAGAGGCTTGGCAAACTGGCACTTGGAGGCCAGAATCCCTGTTTTTTGTTTTTCTTGTTTTTTTTTTTTTTCCTTTGGAGCTGCAGCAAAGATAAGAAGAGCAATTCCTCCTTCAGTCAAAGCAGGACTCAGTTAGCCAGAAGGCTGCCTGGTTTCCCTGGTGGCCCCACCCACTGTGACTGTATTTTCTTCCTATCTATCTTCCTTCTCCTCAGCCTCACCTCCTGGAAGCTCCCAGCTCACCCTGTCTCAGGCCAGACTCCCCAGCTTCTTACGTTTCTGGGCCTGAGCAAAGAACTGGCACTTCACAGAAGAAGGAACCCTGAAACCCAGCCTCCAGCCCACAGCAGGCAGACACCCAGTCCTTCCAGACAGGAGATGGAGCTGGGAGCCAACCTTCCAGAGGCTGAAACAGAAATGCCAAGTTTGCTGTTTGCATCCCCAGGATGAGGGCAGGAAGATAAATAATTACATTCCTGGGCAGGAATTAGAACAGAAACTCTAAATTGAGGGCTGGGCAGGGGGCCTGAGCATGTGGGGAGGCCAGAAAGAGAGACGCAACTCTGCACTCCCAGCCAGAGTCAGAAGGGAAAGATGACATTCCAGCATCAGCTGAAGGGATAAGGCAGCTGGCATGGTCGGCGGAGGCTGACGGCTCCAAGTGCAGGCCTTTTGGAGCTTCTGAATACTCCCTACAGGACCCTGACCCCCTTCAGCCTCCAATGTACCCCACAAGGAAATGCCACTGCCATCAGGGCTCTGCTGTGTGCAGCCAAATAAAGCTCCTGTCAGAGGGCAGCGACCAGACCAGGGCACAACCCCAAGACCCAGTTCCCTTGCTCCCCACTTTCAGTTCCAAATCGGCCCCCACACAAGAATAACAGCCCATATAGAACCTCTAGCTCTCGTCCCTGGGAGCTTCACAGCCCAGGGAATGGCAGTTTCCTCCCTAGCCTTGCTCCTCCCCAGCAGCAGGGGGTCAAATTCCTGAGGCTGCCCCCTCCCCCAATACTAGAAGGCCAATCAGGCCATGGAGGCCACAGCTGCCACCTCCCTGAAACATACACATGCATACACACACACACACACACACACACACACACACACACACACACACTCCGTTGTGGCCAGGGGAGAGGGTCTTCATCTATAGCCATGCCTGTAACTCCAACTCAAGAGTGCAGACTCTGACATGTTCCCTGTCCCTGCAGGTGTCTGTCTGTCTGCAGCTGTCTGCTGTCGCCGGTGCATTTGGCAACAATCTGGCTCAGTCCCTCTGCGGTCTCAACTCAGGCTCCCTTCTCCCTCCTGCTCTGGTTTTCAGAGGCTCTATCTCCCTAGAACTCTCTGCCTCTGTCCTTTGTACTGGGCTGATGGGAAGATGAGTAGGACACCTCCCTCAGAAGGTCTGTGCAAAGCAAGGCACTGTCCACCTCGGAATGGTCCACTGCTCTCCCTCCTCCCTACCCAGACAAACCTTAGAACCAGGGCAGGGCTGGGTGGGAGACAGAGACCTAGGAACCCAGGCATGGCTAATGCCATTTTCCATATTGCTTCATCATGCCATTCTGATGCCCCAAGCTGCACACACACACAATCCCCCTGATCTCGCTTTCTGCCTGAGGCCAGCATAGGGTCCCTGAACCTGCCCTACCTGCCTCCCCAAACTGCAACCATGCCTTCCTTCCTCCCATCCGCTCTGCATCAACCCCTCTGCACTTGGCTTTACCCCACCCTACCCAGTCCACAGAGCTCAGGGAGTCCCCGGCGCCCCCACCCAGCCCCCAGCAATGGCTCTAGCCAGGCCTCGCATGTGCGGAGATGCAACAGAGTGGTCTGGCGGCAAAGTTCTCCTGCTGCTTTCAACGGTTCCATCTACCCGCCTCTCCATCCTGCTCTCCAGCCTTACACGGACCCCGCTCTCCCCGCTCCCCGCCAGAGTTTCACCCCCACTATCGGAAAAAAAGACTAAAGAAAGGAAAGGAAATCTCTCGCGATAAGGATGGGCGAAAAGAGAAGGGGGTGTCCGCATGAGCACCTAGGATGAGGGGAGTCTTCAAGTGAAAAAGAAAGGGATGCAAAGTTCCCGGTTCCCTCGGGTGCGTTCAGCCCCGCGCCGAGCTCCCGCGGACACCCGGGATCGCGAAGACGCAGGGCCGGCGACCACTCACCTGGGCGAGGCAGCATCTACCCCCGGCTGGGAGGCACCGAGGCCGGCTCCGCGGGGCGCCCGGGCTCCCCGGCTCGGCCACGCATCCTTCCCCGCCCGAGACAGACTCGAGCTAAACCCTCCGGCGGCTCCGGCGGCTCCGGCGAACGCAGGCAGATGGTGGTCTCGGACGTCCACGCGGGGAGAGCCCTGAGCCGTTTATTCAGTTATATCCATGGCATTTAGCAAGAAGAAGGGGGAAAAAGCACAACTTGCTCTCTTCTCTTCCAGATTAAAGAAAATAATAATAATAATAATCCCTCCCTAGGAGGATGCCGGTAGGATTTTCCGGATCGAAGAACCCCAGGCATTCCCAGGAACCTCGGGCATCTTGGAATGTGGGGTGTCTTCAAGTTCAGACGAGCCTGCGGGTTGTGTATGTATGAGTGTATGTGTGTCTCAGCGAGAGGGAGCCAGGCACTCACACCCACACGCACACACAAACACACTCCCCCGTACTCCCCGCATGCACACTGCCCCCCACGCGAGCGCGCATACGCGCGTACCCGGTTTCTCTCTCCCCTCCACACACACACACACACACACACACACACACACACACACACACGGATCACACGCTCCAATCTGGGAGGGAGTCGGGCGGGCTGCGGAGACAGCGCAGGGCCAGCTGTGGAGAAAGCCCAGCGGCCAGAGGCGCCCAGGAACCCGGCGGCCGTGCGCACCGTCCCCGCAGAGCTCTCCGGCGCGGCAGCCCCCCAGTGGCGACCGGCGGAGCTGCAGGAGCCGAAGGCAGCCTCTGCGCCCGCTGCCCAGCCCGCTGCCGAGCGCACCCGCTTCCGAGACGACCAACACCGCCGCCGAAACCAGAGGGATTCACGGTCCTGGCAGGGGTGGCGCGGGGACGCACGGAGGGGCAGGAGTGGGCTGGGGCCGCGGTAGCGGAGGGCGGTGGGCAGGCCGCGAGCCCCAGAACCGGGAGGGCGGTCTCGGCAGTCCAGCGGCACGGGCAACCCCTGCGGAAGGCGAGCCGGGCGGCCAGGGCTGCACCTCTGCAGCTGGCGCCGGCGCTGCCGCCTCACGTGCCTAGCGCGCCCTGCAGCCGTCAGCCCGCCGCCTGCCGGAGGAAAACCCGACCGCGCCGGCCCTAGGCTGGGAGTGGGGGCTGGGACGATCACCCCCACCCAGTCCTGGGGCCCAGTTCAGATTCTCGAATCCTGGTAAGGGACCTATGAAAAACGAGCGCCCCGTGCACGCACACACACGCACTTTGACTTTTCATGATTATTACAAGAATCAGTGACGGGTGCAGTGGCGCCAAGTGTTTGCACAGCATCTTTACAACTCTTCACTTGTTCGATCTTCCCAGCAACCCTCATTTGATGTATAAGGAAACGGAGGCCCCAAAGAGTAAAGTGACTTGTCCAAGGCATGTGGTAGGTAGCGGAGTCCCTACTCAAAGCAGACTGTGAGCTTAGAGTCAGAATACCCGGGTCTGGCCAGGGTCTAATCTTTCGTTATCCTCCCTGCCCGCTATAAATAACTAGTTACCGGAAAGGCAGGACTGTCCTCTGCCTTACTGGACTCCCCAAGAGACATTTCCTTCCTTCTGAAGGAAATGAAATTTTGAGATTCCTGTTAGTACTCCAGCTGGTAAATCCAGGGGCAGGAAGAATGTCAATGTTGCAATCCTTCTCTTCTCTCCTGGTGGCTAACACATCCTGTGCACCTGTCCCGGTTACCCACAGGGAGGCACATGTGGCATGTGGATGTGTCTCTGCAGGATTGGCTCGGCTGGATACATCTGTAACATACGACCCTGTCTCAGCTCCAAACACATGCATAACTGCAGAAGCCGAGGCTTCTGGTCCTCATGTGTGCGCCCTCTACATGTGCACCCCGGGAAACTGCCAAACTGGCATGCTGCAGATCCTCGAAGACAGGCCCCTCCCTGCAGGAATTCTGGAAAGCCTGGTGGGGGAGGGGCATAGCCGGGATGAAACTCAAGGTATATGGGGTGGGCTCTGGAGAGAAGGGATCTAACTCAGGAGCAGGGAGTGAGGGACAGAGGTAGGGAAGAGTCATGAGAAGGAAAGTAATGAGGAAGGAGGAGGTGAGTAAAAGGAGGTGTGGAGTAGAAACTAGGGAGGGCAAGTAGAGAAGAGGAAGGGGAAGGGAAGAAGGAGGGGAGAACAGCAGGGAAACAGCCTTCCTCTTTGCTTACCTGAGGGCTTGCCTACTATTGGTGGGGGCTCCCAGGAAGAAAGGCTTAGGAAGAACCACAGCCCGGGCTCAAGTCTCTGAATTCTCCCAAGGGTTGGGGGCAGTGGGCTAGGTTATCTCCCCTAATCTCCAGTCACCCATGAGACAACCAGAATGGAGCGGCAGGGATAGAACCAAGCTGGCACCAGAGTAGAAATGGAGCTACTTTTAGAAACTAGTAAAGCATTAGAATGATGTGAATGAGGGATATAGGAAGGATGGACCAATCTCTGCTCCAGAGTGAACCCAATACTCCATCAAGAAGTTTTCTCAAGTCAGAAACGTGGATGTTCCATGAAGAGCCAAGACCTGGGTCATTGGTAATTCTGAGAATTACTGGTTTATTTTTCTAATTACATTTGCCCCAGCATAACCTGAATACTGTGCTGGGGGACAGGTGGCCTGGATGCTCACCATGGCTTTGTATTAACAAGCAATGTGACAAGTCCCTTTCCCTCAAGAGGTTTGGACTGTGCACTTTTTAAGAGCCTTTCCAGCTCTGGGAGCTCCCAAGCAACCTTGACAGATGGAGCATGGTGGGACCGCATACATCTTGGGAGGCCAAGAGAAAACCAGTCTACAGTCACCATTTACCATGAAAATCCCCAGAAGATAATCCACAGTTGGATCACGAAAAGGTGAAAGATGGTGGATTTCTTGGCTCCTTGAACAAGCCCACAAGGACTGAGTTAGGGTCACTAATGTGGCATCTGGCTTCCTGTACTGGTTACTTACCTCAGAGTTGAGCCAGGGCTTCCCACAGAGGTGATCCTGTCATTCCAGAAGGGGTTGGGGAGTGAAAGCTATTCTAATAATGGGCATTTTGATTCTTCTACATGCTCATTCTGCTAAATAACCCTGTGATGAACATCTTTGTACCTAAGTCTTTGCCCACATTCTTGTTTTTGTGCTTAAGCTAGACTCCCTGAAGTAGAATCACTAGGCTGGAGGGTATGAACATTTTTAAGGTTCTTTGTACAAACTTTTTTTGTTTCAGTTTTAGAGCCAAGGCACTGAAGTGCAGGGCAGATAAATGATTTCCCAGAGAGGTCCCAGCAGGTGCTTAAGGATATTTTCACACACCCTTTCATGTCTCGATGTGGTAGAGAATGACTGTGCCTTGTGCTGTAGGCTGCACATCAAGGCAGAGCTCCACCCTTGAATATAACTTCAATACCCCTAGTAAGAAGAAAGTTTGGGCCCCCTGCCACCCCCAGTCAGGACTCACCTTCCCCTCCAGGCCATGCCTGTTCTCCTTGACACCCCTAACCAGCCTTATCCTGTTGTCTGTATGCCTTGGTGTTTTTCACTGGACTATAAACCCCACACTCCTTGGCACACTTCTGGGCACATGGCTGGCTCCCAACCCTCACTTGCTAAATGGAATCACAGTGTCTGATTAGAAGAGTTCCCAGAAGGGTTTGGGGTAGAGAGGCACTCAGCCTGAGAGAAGGCTGATTTGGCCTAGGCCTTTATAACCAGTGAAAAGACTCCTTTGCAATGAATGATGGTGAGTCTCTCTTCTCTGTATTCACTGAGTATGAAAAGGAGAGAAGATTGGCTTTTTGCAGTGAAGTATTCTGGTTTGATGACAGGACAGAGTCAGGTGAAGCTGTGGAATCCCAGGGTGGGGACAATTGAACCTGCTTCATAAAAGAAGGGATGCAGTCTGTAATCCCAGGGTGTGCTAGATACACTTCTTAGAGTTTCCCTTGGCTCATTGTGGCCTGAAGAGTGACTCTGTGGACTGGGGAATAAGAAAGATCCTGGGGCACAGTTTCATAAAGTCTTGGGATCTCCCTCCACTGAGTCTATTCCATGGACTGGATGCTGGGAGCCTCTCCTGAATTAGCACCTCGTTCACTGAGCTTCCCCCAGGACCAATAGCCAGCCCAACCCCAGTTTATCCATAGGCCTTGGCCTTAGCCTCACAGAACTTGGACAAATGCATCCTCAGGAGCTGAGGGCCCAGGACCAGCGTGCCCTATCTGGAGATGAAGGGTCAGGTCTTTTATTTCTGCAGTGTCCTCTACCTCTCCTCCCTTCCCAAATGCTGGAGTAAGAAGAAGCCAAAATAAATTCTTATGCATATGTATGCATAAGTATTCCCAAATTCCTTAACAGAATGACTAACACCACCTACAGCCATTAGCTCTGGTTTGTTTTCTAAATCCAGTTTACTTTTCATCATTAAGACCTCTGTTTACCTCTTCCCCTCCCCTAGGCCCAACGGACTCCCTTCACAGACTCACCCTTTTGCCCAAATACCAGGTCTGAGAGTGGGTTCCTGATGTAACAAAGGATCAGACAATACAGGGAAATAATAATCAATCAAAAGGAGGTCTTTACTGAGTATTTCTTGTTTGTTTGTTTGTTTGTTTGTTCGTTTGAGATGGAGTCTCTTTCTGTTACCCCAGCTGGAGTACAGTGGCATGATCTTGGCTCAGTGCAACCTCTGCCACCCAGGTTCAAGCAATTCTCCTGCCTCAGCCTCCGTGGTAGCTGAGATTATAGGTACCCACCACCAAGCCTGGATAATTTTTGTATTTTTAGTAGAGATGGGGTTTCGCCATGTTGGCCAAGGTGGTCTTGAACTCCTGACCTCAAATGATCCACTTGCCTCAGCTTCCCAAAGTACTGGGATTACAGGCATAAGCCAGCGTGCCTGGGCTTTACTGAGTATCTTTTATGCATCTTTTAGCATTTTGCTGAATACTGTAGAGGAGAAGAAAAAGAAGGAGGAGGCAGAGTTTCTCCTTGAAAAGAAAAGACACTTTACTGAGTATCTTTTATGTACCTCCTAGCATTTTGCTAAATACTGTAGAGGAGAAGAGAAAGGAGAAGACAGAGTTTCTTCCTGGAGAGAAAAGACACACCAATGCTGGCACCATGCCTTGCAGTCTATAGAGAGCATTCCCAAATATTACCTCACTTGTTCATCACAACAATCTCATGAAATAGATCATTATCCCCATTTTACAAACAAAGACAGTGAGTCCCAGACAGGTTGACCTGATGGCTCCAAGCGTTTAGAGCTATTGACTGATGGCACTGTATTTCAAACCAAATCTTCTGACTCCACATGCCAGGCTCCTTCCTGTGAACAAGACAGCCTCTCTAATGCTAGCCTTGATGCCACTAAATGGTGAATTACCTGATGCAGCCTGAAGTGCAGTAGACATGTGGCAAAGAGAAGGACAAGGTGTCCGGGGCCACACTGACAGACACACGGAGCTAGGAGATTCTAGAATTGGGGGCAGTGAGGTAGAAAGAGCTCCAGAAGGGAAGATAGAGGAGCGGATTCTGGTTCTTTAGTGTGACCTGGGACAACTTTTCTTTTCTCTGGGCCTCATTTTCTCCATCTCTAAAATGAATCTGGGATAAATGGTCTCTGGACTTTAATGAGAAACATAAAGAAAGCCACTCAATGAAGAACTGAAGACAGCAGATGCCACTGACTTCCCTGGCTTTCTGACTTCTACCAGAGTAAGGGTGGCATTGAAGCGAAGAACACTATGGGCTGTGGCAAGTGCTCAGGCACATCTGGGAAGCATCACAGCCCTTAGTGCCCCAGGGCTTCACTGGGCCACCCTGTCCCCCAGCTCAATTTCCTCTCTTGCCATCAGGCATATAACAGCAAGAGTGCCAGGACTGTAGGCCAGCCACTCCTCTGTCCTGGATGAGGATTATTGTATTTAATTCTCAAAAAACTCTAGCAGGTAGAGTTCTTATTCCCATTTTACAGATCTGGAAACTAAGACACAGAGAGGCTCAGTAACTTGCCAGGCCTGAGAGTTGACAGGTGGCAGGGCCACAATTCTAATCTTGACACTCTAACTTTAGAGCCTGTTACAGAACTGACTGGTTGAGAAGTAAACTTGTTAAATGAGAAAGAATAAAAGGAAAACCACCGTCTCAGTCTCCAAACTGGACAGGGCAAATCCCCCTCTTTTCATTCCAATTCTTACTCCCTTCCTTTACCTCTCCCTGACTCCTTCCTTGTATTGTTGAAACATATAGTCATAGTGTGTGGTTTGTTTTATAATCCAGTCAACTGTGGAAGCACTGCTATCGTCATTTATGTCCCTGCCTTAGCATCCTTCACCCAAGAGATTTATCGCAGCAGGAATTGACTGACTACAGAATTCTTTCCATTCCTTAATCAAGTCCTTGGCTTTCCTTTCAAAGGGATGTGGAGAATGGAGTAGAAACCAACTCATGTCTGCAAAACAGTAATTCCATTTTATCTAATAAAACTGCCTTTGTGGGTTCCATGTGAAAAGGACAGGACAGGATTAAGGGAAAGAGAAGCTGTGGCCCCATCCTCCACTCTGGAAGAGCTGATTAACTGTGTGTTCAAAAGGCTGTCACATAAGAGAATAAGTTAAAAACAGAAAGTTTGGGGAAATTCTGTATTTCAAAAAGAGGAAGATCACCTCCGAGCAGAGAAGACTTCAAGGAATCTTGAAGGTGGATAACACTTGAAGGATGGTTAGCATTTTGGTAGGTAAAGAGATGAGAAAAACCAATAGTCTAGGCAAGAGTAATAGCCCAGGCAAAGGCAAGGAGTCAGGACAGTAAAGCAGCTTTGAGGGCATGAGGAGTTCTCTGGCATGACCAAATCCCAGGGCAGAAGAAGGCCTAGAGGTCAGGAATGTTGGCTCTGTTACCGTCTCTGGGTTTAAATTCAAGTCCCCCACCTCTAAAGAAAGTTACTTGAGGCCAGCTACAGAACCTCTCTGTGCCTCCGTTACTTCCTCAGTAAAGCAGAAATAACAGTGACTATGTCACAGGGTGGATGAAAGGATTAAATGGCATGAATGACTTTAGAATATTGAGTGGTTCATAGTAAATTTTCAAGAAGTGTTAGTTGTTGTTTTACCATGATTCTTACTAAAAACATAGTGGGAAGTAAGAGTGCAGAGTTGGTTGACACTACCTTGAAGACAAAGGCAATTTGTCTAGATTCCTTTCTGCAGGTAAATGGGCAAAACTGCAGGGTTTTAAACAGATCTACGCAGGGGTTTGGTGGTTGCACTCCTAGAAGAAGGAACTGAAGAAAAGGAAAACAGTTATAAGTTAATTGAAAGAGCCCAGGTAAAAGGGAAAAACAGGGTCATCTCAAAGTCTATCATGCTGACAATACAAAGAGGTGAGTGTCAGAAGTAGAATGGACTAGACCCTAGAGGTGATCAGGTCTGGGGAAGAGGAAAATGTGGTCAAAGTAACTTTATGAAATAAAGTTCACCGGACTGGATGAATTTTTGATATCCTTTGGAAAGACTGGGAAGATGAGGGAAACTAGGGGAAGATGAGAGAAACTAGGGGAAGAGGTAGAGAATAATGAGTTCCACATCAGACGTGTGGAGCTGGAGAGCTCAGGAAAACCCAGATCCTCTTGTCCTGAGCATGATTCAACAAAGGGTCGGTAACAAATGGTCAGGGGTAGAATGGAGGAGAAGATCATATAAATGGAGAAAATTCACAGGGAGAAAATGTAGGGTGAGAGGTAGGCGGGGGTTAGAAACCTAACCTTACTCAGCTCACCTCTGTACATGGTCCTGCGCTAACCCTTTTACTCATATGATCTGTGATCCTTCTTGCAAGCAGAAATTGGTTAATCCATTTTGTGGATAAGGAGACTGTGGCTCAACAAGGTTACAGTCACTCTGTCAGTTAGAGTACCCAGGTAAGGAACAGAGAAGCTCATAGAGGAATCCAGGAAGAAAAGGTCCTTGGAGCTTTGCTTCGCAAATATTCCATGCCAAGGCTCACATAGAAAATGGTATTTATATGGCATACGGAGGATAAATAGAGAGGCTGCTTTTCACCAAAGATGATTTGCCCTCCAAACTCCCCTGACTCCATGTGGCTGGTCCTAGTACTAAAGGAATGATCTTAGCACAGTAATACACAGTGGTGATATTAACAGTATCTAACAATTGGTACAACCCAGGTATAAACAAGCAAGAGC
The DNA here is from genome assembly GCF_001698545.2 of Rhinopithecus bieti. Taxonomy (NCBI): domain Eukaryota; kingdom Metazoa; phylum Chordata; class Mammalia; order Primates; family Cercopithecidae; genus Rhinopithecus; species Rhinopithecus bieti. The sequence goes on from NW_016804694.1 coordinate 5,483,075, forward strand.
AGAAGCCCTGTGCCACACCAAACATCATTCTGTCTCTGCTACATAATGAGGAGTTTCATCTTGGGGTCCTGGAACAAGGGCTTGGGTAGCCAGGTGGGGGAAAGGGACACGTAGGGTGCTCGGGCAGTGAGACAGAAGTATTTCTGTATTTTAATCACCCATATGTCTGAATGGCTCATCACAGCCCAGCCTGGGACCAATCTGCAGCACTCTCATGAGCCATACACACCAGCTGGACCCCTGGCTCTGAATCTGGTTAAATAGTATATATGACCTGGCAGAGGAGTAGGTCTAGGAGGATGGGGACTGGCGAAGCAGAGCTGCTAGGTTTGGCAATTTGAAGGTCATTGGTGGCCTTTAAGAGAGCAATTTTTGCGGAGTTATGGGTGTGGAAACCAGATTGCTAGTGGTTGGGACTGAGTGGGAGGTGAGGAAGTAGAGGCGGTGAGCGTATAATACTTTTTTGAGAAGTTTAGCTGTGAAAGGAGGGTGGAAGGTGGGATGGGAGCTCAGGAGAAATCAGAGTAAAGGAAAGACTTTCTTGGGGGTGGGAGACATTTGGGTGTAAGCCAGGGTGAAGCAGCCAGTTTAGAGAGGGAACAAGGGAAAGATGCTCTTGGGGAGGAGCAGGGAGTGTTCAGGCATGAACCCTGGCAGGAAGAAATGGTCCTTCTTTCTCAGAGACCAGAGGCAATAAACAAAGCATCAGGAGATGACAGAGACATTTTGAGGTGAAGAGAAGTATATGGTCTGGGTCTTGCAAGTTGAGAGATACTGGTTGAGGAATTGGGATTTGAGGGAAAAAGAAGGTTGGAGCAGCCCCTTGGGATGAGATTGGCAGTCAGCCAGAGGATGAACACAGATATTTCAGGCAGAAGGGAGGCCTATGGTTTTCATTACATTGTGGTGGAAACTCAGCGAGGTTGTGGGACTTTGTCCTGCAATTTGCCGACCTGGGAACAACAGAAAGAACCGACATGCACGTGCTCTAGGATTTGGGGTTAGTCAGGAGGGGTGGGGATGCATCAAATGAGCAGTGAACTCAGGGTCTTATAAAAGATGGATTGTATGGTCATAGGTCAGTAGGTGACTAAGGATAGTCAGGGAATATTGGACAGGGAGTCAGTGGGCTTGCTCTGAAAAAGAACTGGGGGTTCAGTAGACATAGAGTGAGAGATAGAAGGATAGGAATTTGTGGCTGGAGCAAAGGAGAAAGTGGAACCCCAGGGTCTGGACTCTCTTGGAGTATTAGGCTATTCCCCCAAGCATTCCTTCCCCACTTTCACTCAACCACAGCATTCTCCTTATCCCTCACCTCCACAAGTTAACATTGTCCTCTGTACCCACTCGGGTCCCACCGACTACGATCAAACTGTGGTATGTTTGTCACCCACTCCGTCTGCTACTCCTTCTTGAACTATATCCCTTTCAGTTTTCCTAACTTCCCAAATCCTCAGAAACAAATATCGTCCTTTGGTTCTGAAAGTTTTATTCCTTCTTAAAAAAGCTTCTTAATCTGTAACCCACAGGTGATTCTAAGAGGAGCTATGATCCATCCAAAAGTATATAGCCAATCTTACAATTGTGTACATATGTGCATTTTTTAAAGACAGGGCTATCGTATTTATCACTCTTTCAAAGAGATCCTTGTTCCCTTCACCTTGAGAGTGGTTAAAGGGAGAGAAAAGAGCAATCACTGATAGAGTCACAGGAACTTTATTTGCTCAAGGTCTCTTTTTCTGTGATCTCAAATAAGTCACTTCTGCTCTCTAGACCTCAGTTTCCTCATCTGTATAATGGAAACAATGATTCTCACCTTTCAAGATGGTGGTAAGGATTAGATATAGCATGAAAAGCCAGCACAGTGTCTGGCATGGTTGACTTTTAAAAAACAGTAGCTATTGGTACTGAGCTAGTTTGGATTCCTCCAGGCACAGACGTTTCCATGGGGTTTGAGTAGAAGTATTTGTTTGACAGGATACCTAGAACATGTCAGTAGGAAAAAAAGAAAGGGAAAGAATCCAATACAAGTTATATAATCAAACATGTACTTTCAGGTGGAACTCATAACCCACTGGGGGTCCGTGAGATACAATGTGAAGCACACTTTGAGTTGTCCATCAAGGGGTGAGGAAGTGGAGTACTTATCTGCCTACTTGTCATCTATCATTGGCTAGGGGCTTCCAGGGACATGAACTCTCCAGCACAACTGCCTCTCTTAGTCAAGAAAAACCCTGGGGTGTAAAGTCTCAGGTGTTCACAGTAGCAAGTTAGTTGTACAAAGGTAAATGCTCAAGAGATAACATCAGGGCAATTACAGCAACTGCCATAGTGACTAATAGGAAGCCTTTCCCATCCCCACGGCTGGCATTAATAGCTTCCCCACTCTGTGCCCCATTAGCCCTTAGCTTGTCCTCTCGTCTTTGCCCTGTGCCATATTAGCAGTGTGATATTGTATGCATGTATATGTGTCTCTCCGAGAGGACTGGAAGCTTTTTGAAGGCAGAGGTTTAATCTAACCAAGCTCTCTGATGCCAGGATCTGACATAACAGCTGATACAAAATGAAAATATAATGCTTATAATAAATTAACTCCCCTCAGAGTGGTAGTTTGGGAGGTTTCTGATGACCCACTCTGCCAGAGAGGTGGCACCATTAGGTATTCTGCACACACGATGGGAGATTTATGTCCCCTCCTGTTTCTGTGGCAGGTGCCTTTATCACACAGCATGTACGGTTCCTGAGTCACTTGCCAGGGGATTCGTGTCTCAATATTATAATCTCCAAAGCAATGATATTAGAAATTCAATTTTAAAAAGAAAGTGTTTAGGGTGTCAGCGTGTTATGATAATTATCTGGGAGGATTTTCCCCCGTGTTTCTTCTTGAACTGCACTAGTAAGCACTTTTCCACCTCAATACAAATAATGGGAAGAACATGGGACTATTTCTGTATGTGTCCCCCACCCCCACCCACATCCTCCAGCTCTTATCTCCATATTGCCAACACATGGGGAGCGTACTCTGCTCCCCAGAGCACATGCCTGAATAAGCCTGATTGCTTTCCTGTATTTCTTTATAAAACTTTAAATATTCATTGCGCCATCAAATTAAATGGGATTTTTTGGCTGTCATTCTTTTCAACACGCTGAGTTCTTTTCTCTGGTACCTGTCCTACCACCATTTGAAGCTTTTGGAGACTTGTCATTTATCTAACATTACCCCCTAGGAGCTCAACTCGCAATCAAGGGAGAAGGATGCTAATGAAAACAGAGGAGTCAGAGGGGCTTGTGGAGACCAGAAAATCAGCTAGGGCAGGGGGTCGGGAAAGTTGGAGGCAGCAGAGAAAGACCAGCTGCTCTTCCTTGCTCAAGGAAGGAGGTGTGAGCATGAAAGGCCAGATGGGGAGATGGGAAGAGGATGTGACAGAGTAGGACAAAGATGAGATGGAAACCACTCAACAGGCCTGTTGGCCTTCCTTCTTCCCTCTCCATCAAGTTTAAGGGCAGAGTTAATAGCCCTTTGGGATTTCAATATTCCTAGGCCAGAAACAGACAGCTGGATCAGATGAGCTGTTGAAAGGCCCTCCTAGCCTTTTGAGTCATTAAATGTCTTTGGCAGTGATAGAACTTAACAAGAAATGGTGCATGGGAACCTCTAGGAGAAATTGGGGTGGGGAAAATATGCAGATCCAGCTGAATATCATGCGTTGCATTGTGTTAAATTTCAATGGGATACATTACATTTTAATCTATTTCCTCTGCCTGCGTGGTCCCTTAACAAGGGAATCGATCAGCGAGCAGCCGACTAACTTGCCAGGGACCGGTCACTATCTCTTGCTGTAGTCATTTATAACCACCCTGAAGCTGGATAATGCGCCGCGGGAGACAGTCCTGAGCGGCTGCGGCTGCAGGATCAGCGAGTTGCCGGGTGCAGGGGGAGGGGCGGGGGGGCACTGCAGGCGGGCACTGCAGCAGTTCGCACTGGGGCCGCCCACCGTCGCTTAATTCTCCATAGTGCCCAGCTGAAGGCCAGCGCGCTTCAGGAACACGCAGTGCTGGACAGCGAACCGCGCGCTTTGGGAAGCATTGAGCCGTCTCAGGAAATAACTTTACCTGGACCACAGAGGTTGTGAGGGGAATGGGGAACACCTGGGTGACATACCCCCAGCAGGAGTATTAGCTCGCAGTGTGGACTCTCCCCTGGGCCTCAGCTTTTCTCATTTGCAAAGTGAGGATTTGTTCCAGGTGTTCTCAAAGGACCCTCAGAGACCTGGTCTCCTATAAATCAGTTGCTTGTAAACGCAATAGTGACCTGTAGAACAGTGGTTCTCAGACCACCATGGCCATCAGAACCATCTGTGAAGGGAGATTAAACTGTATATCCCCAGGCCCAACTGTGGAGTTCTGATTCAGTAGGCCTGGGATAGGACTAGGGGGATGTTTATTTATTTATTTATTTATTTATTTATTTATTTATTTATTTATTATTTTTATTTTTTTGATTTGAGGCGGAGTCCTGCGCTACCTGTCGCCCGGGCTGGAGTGCAGTGGCCCGATCCATCAGCTTCACTGCCAAGCTCCGCCTCCCCGGGTTTTACGCCATTCTCCTGCCTCAGCCTCCCCGAAGTAGCTGGGAACTACAGGCGCCCGCCCCTCAGCCCGGCTTAGTTTTTGTATTTTTAGTAGAGACGCGGGTTTCACCGTGGTTAGCCAGGATGCTCTCCGATCTCCCTGAAACCTCGTGATCCGCAACCGTCTCGGCCTCCCAAAGTGCTGGGATTACAGGCTTGAGCCACCGCGCCTGGCCGGGATGTTTATTTTTAACATGGATCATTTTAGGCGCTTCTGCACCAGTCAGACAGAGGATTTGAGAAATATTGCATTTAGAAAGACCACCTGTCCTGATTTTCTTACCTCTTCTCCATAACGTCTCTGCCCTCACAAACCCATCATCACGTCTTTGCAACACACACCCCCGCATCCCTGTGTATGAATGACATTTATTCTCAAAACTTCTAAAGCACTCATTATATTCCTTAGTTTTCTCAAAGATAAACAATATCTAAAACAAGGCAGTTGCTCTCAAAGAGGTCTTAGGCTCACAGGGAACACAAACAGCCAGACGGCTAACTGTAATGCAGAGTGATAAGTACCCCCACTAAGGGTGTCTAGCTGAGTGCAGTGGAGGCACAGACAAGCGGGCTCATGCTGTGTGCTCACAAAATGGGGCAGATGGCTGTCACCCTTGGGTGAGGGTGTTGCTCTTCTGGGCCTACTGCATGGGGTTTTTCTTGCACAGTTTCCTTAGCATCATGCGCAGGTCTCAATCTGTGTGGTACACAGCATAACGCCAAGTAGACAGTAATCACTCCGTGCTTGTGCATTGTGGAACCTCAGGGGGCACCTGATTTGCTGAAAAAACTTCCTCCATATATTCATCCACATCACTACCCTCCTTCTTATCCCCTTCTCCTCCCTGTCTTTCTGTTTTTCCCAGAGTTTTCCCTAGCTCCCCACTTGTCCACATCACTCCACTTTGGTAGCCTTCCTTCCAACAAAAAATGTCTCTTTCCTCTAACTCCATTCCTTGTCCGCAGACACCAGATGCCATCTGTGATGAGGGTGGTTTGCAGTGGCTGCTAGTGAGAGAGGTCCTTGAAGAGACTGAGTTGCATTGTTCGTCACAACACATTATGGTGAGGGTAGGGATGAAATTTGATTCTAACACAGTGACAGTTGGGTTAGCTGAGTGCTGAGGTGGTAGGATCAGCAAGGCAGGCCCTAGGTAATAATTAAAGCCCCTTCTGTAGCTGCACCCAAACAGGCTCAGCATTGGCCACAGCTCCTTTTGCCCAAAGATCTACACACCAAACTTTATTCCCTAGCAAATACTGAGTCTTCCTATCCTCCACCCCGACTGTTTTGTCTTGCTTCCTTTCCTTTGCCAGCCCACCATCTGGAACCCTATTATTGCTTTTCTCTGTTTTCATGGACCTGATACTGTAGATACCCATTCTCAATATTGTCCATCCTACAAACATCCATTTCTGAATTCTCAAACCCTTCTCTTTCATTCAAGAGGTCACCCTGATGGAGAACCTCTTCTAGACCTTTCCATGAAAGCCCCTAAATTCCCAGAGTCCATACAAATCCATTCATGTGACTGAAAGGCACAGAAATCTCTTCTACCTATTCTGAATTTTTTTTTCCAACAAACAAGGTAATTTTGTTACTCCCCTGCATCAACCTGGTTCTCAAGTCATAGCAGTTTTCACTAAGGATAGCCATATTTTATGCCACATTCCCACTCCCATCAAGTAATATTTGGAAGGAATATTTTGCAGCTGCAAAGTAAAGTTTCTAATGTGAGTCCTACACATATACTGATATGGTTTGGCTGTAACCACACCCAAAATCTCATCTTGAATTGTAATCCTCATAATCCCCATGTGTCAAGGGAGAGACCAGGTGGAGGTAATTGAATCATGGGGGCGGTTCCTTCATGCTGTTCTCGTGATAGTTAGTGAGTTCTCACAAGATCTGATGGTTTTATAAGTGTTTGGTAGTTCCTCCTGCGTTCATTCTCCCCCTACCACCTTGTGAAGAAGGTGCCTTGCTTTGCTTTCACCCTCCACCGTGACTGTAAGTTTTCTGAGGCCTCCCCAGCTATGTGAAACTGTGAGTCAGTTAAACCTCTTCTCTTTACAAATTACCCAGCCTTGGGGAGCTCTTCACAGCAGTGTGAGAATGGACTAATATATATACCATCATGGTTCCCCCAATTTTTTGTCCTGGATCATGACTCACTTTTGGCTTTCCTGATAGGACTATCATGGAACATGCTTTCCAACGTTGGTGGTTCCTTTTCCTTAGGTCTAAGCCTTATTCCCCTATCAGCTTATCTGGTTTGATGTTGATGCTCCCAAACCAGAGGTCTTGCCTAGAGCTGAGAGTATGCCCCCCACAGACCCTAGTATATAGTCACTACCACAAACTCCCACATTTGTGCCCCACCACCACATTGGTGGCCTCCTTGGACATAAAAGCTAATCCAGATCCAGCTCCAGTTTTCTACTCCCCTTGAAACATGGACTGTTGGACAAATCTACTGGAAGAATTAGACATGTTCTCATAGCTTCCCAAGTCCCAGCTAAACCAGCACCTGTCTCTTTCTTTTTCCCATTTGCCTACTCCATTTAATTATCATGACAACTCTTCAAGGTAACCACTAGTATTTCCTCTTTGCAGGTGTGTAAGTTGAAGCTCCCGGTTGAATAATTTGCCATAGTAACTAGCTGGCCTGAGACTATAATACAGGTTTTCTTCCTTCTTTATTCAGGAAAGATTTTCAGAACATTTGGGTCTTTAGGTTAAGAGGAAGGGAGGATTTAGACCTTCAAAGTAAAAAGAAAAACTTGTTTCCTACTAGTTCTTCCCAGGTGGATGGCTGTTCTCATCCTTCAGTTGGCCAAAGGAAGTTGTGGAATTTCAAGGATGTTAAATATGCATAGCAGATGCTGTCAGTGCCCTGCCCATACTCCCTTAGCATTCACTGGTTCTTTGCATGCCGAGAGTCTCTTATTGCGAGCACCTGCATCTCCCTGCCTGAAGGCTTTCTTTGGCAGTAAGAACAGCTATAAGTGCTAGAGAGTTAACAACCAAACAGAAGTTCCCAATCAGTGATGAATGGAAGCTTGGTGGTTAATGACCTCATCATTCCTCAAGTGAGATTAGTCTGGAACACATGTCTCAGAAGTTCCCAGTGGGATTGAAGTCCAGTTGTTCACAGTGGTGAACTGGTCATCTACAAACCTGTATTGGCTTCTGTCTATATTGCTTATGACAGAATACCTACATCTGGGTAATTTTTTCAAAAAGGAATTTTTTTATTACAATTATGGAGTCTGAGAAATCCAAGGTGAAGGAGCCACATCTGGTGAGGGCCTTCTTGCTGGCAGGGATTCTCTGCAGAGTCTCAAGGTACCACAGGATGAGGGGGCTGAGCATGCCAGCTCAGGTCTCTCTTCCTCTTCTTTTAAAGTCATCAGTTCTACTGCCAGAATAAGTCATCAATTCATTGACCCATTAATTCATCAATCCATTAATGAATCCATTCATGAAAGCAGAGCCCTCCTGACACAATTACCTCTTAAAGGCCCCATCTCTCAATACTTCTACATTAGGGGTTACATTTCAGTTTTGGAGGAGACAAAAATTCAAACCAAAGCAGCTTACTTGCCTGTCTCCCTTCCCCAGTACACTCTTGGTGCTCCCCAGGCTCACCTCTCAAATGAACTACTTGGACTCGAATCCTAGTACCAGGGTCTGCTCCTGGGGGATGCCAGGCTAAACAATGTGCTTGGAACCTTAGAGGTTTTCTGGCTCAACCATCTCATGAATAAATTAAGTTCCAGGGAAAGAGGTGACTTGCACAGGGTCAAAACCTGGAAGAGCTGCGCTGGAGCCACACATCTGTCTACTCTTAGTTCAGTTCCCATTCCCTCCTGGGAGCCCCTCATGAAACCCCATGAAGCCATATATCACTGGGAATGCACCAGCAGGAATTGGTGGAACTAGTTGGGGAGTGGAGTAAGGAAGGTAGAAAAAGAGTGAGTGAGTGCAGAAAAGCCCACAGTCCATAAATCTCATTATCATTTCCCCCTATATTTTGGCTGTCAACAGTTTCACACCACTCTGTATATCTGGCCAGCTATGGGCAGCAGGGATCTGCATCCCTGACCCAGGTTAATTACATAGTTCTCCTGAGGCTTTGAGACCAGAGAGGTTAAAACAAGCTCTGCATCCATGTACTGGAAGGCTGCTCTATGCCCTTTTCAAGCAGCTACTGGTGGTGTTGAGTGCTGGCAGTAAGAACATGCTTACTTGGTGCTGGAACCTGAGTTGGCTGGCTGGCAGGCTGAACTGGGCTGAGCTAGACCAGGCTGCTGAAGGTTAGAGGCTCAGAACATCATCACAGAGCAAGGTAGGAGCTTTGGAATTACTTATTTCATCCCCCTTACGGTAAAGGTGAAGAATGTGAGACCCAGAGGGTAAATGGGATTGCTCAGTTGATGTGATTATACTTGCTATTTAAGATCAAATATAACTTGGCTTTGATTACTTCTGTCAATGGAAATAAAGAGGAAGTGCATAGAATTCCAAATACCATGTAATACAAAATAATTTCTATTTTAAGTATAAATTGAATTTGAAGCCATATTTGGGAGAAGGGAGGGGTTGAAGGTGTACCTCTGTAACCACGCTGAGCCCTGCAAAATGAGGCAAGAGAGAAGATGAAGTAGAGAGGAAAGCCAGGAAGTGGAAGTAGCTGGCCTAGGATTAAGGATGTCCTGTGGACAATCTTCATAGGGTAAACAAAAACCACTCTAGTAATACAAACATATTTCCTTCACTTAATCTTTACAGCACTGCCCTTTTCTCCCTCTCCCTCCCTGGTTTTAAGGTTTAGCTCCCAGGGAATCATATCCACCACCTCCTTACATAATCTCCAGCATCCTTACCTTCTTGTCAATCTGCCACTTGCACCCTGAAACATACCATTTTGGTTCATTCAATTATCTTCCCTGTATGTCTGTGCTGAGCCCTGGAGAGGAAAGTCACATACTGAACTGGAACAAGAGTTGGGGTCTCACACCTCATCCGGCTCCTTCTCCCCTCTTGGGACTTTGGCTTGGGTAATCTCCTTTTCTAACTCTCTACGGTGACTGTGTTAGTTAACCTTCCTCAACTTCTCTGAAAATCATTACATATTCCCAGTTTCCTCTTATTAGATGATAGGGTTTCTCTGTTAATCAGAAGATTCAGACTACTAGGCATGAATTCCCTCAACCGCATTAAAAATTGATCTGCTCTCACAGTTGTCCATATCTTCTTTCTTGATAAACCACTTCTTCTGCCCAAGGATAACTCTATCCATAGTGTAGAGCTTTCCTCTTCTATCTCTGTGAGGAATTTCTTCCATCAACAGCTGCACTCTCCCTCATCAGCCTCTTTCCCCACTAACTCTTACCTCTGAGCACAGAAGCAAGTTCAAGTTTCTGCCACTTTATGAAGGGCTCCTCTTAGCTAATCATCTCTCTCACCTTCCTTTAAAAGCCACAGTTTCTAAAAGAGCAGCCTGCATTCCCTATCCTCACATCCTCTCCTACATTCATCTCTCAACTCAGAGGGTCAGAGGGTGTGATCCAAGAGGTAGGAGAAAAAACAGTGCTGCCACAAATATCACGGAAGAAGAATCATTTTTAAGGTATTCATTGCACTGTGGGCCCTACTCTGGCCCCATCTGCCAAGGGCAGGGTATCAATGACTTCATAACTGCCACATCCCTCCCCACTTCCTATCTGATCCTTTTCTTACTTAGTTTCCCCTTACTGGTTCACATTTTTTGAGTTCCTTAAAAATGATTCTTCTTCCATGATGTTTGTGACAGCACTGTTTTTTCTCGTATCTCTTGGGTCACACCCTCTGAGCCTCTTGGGTTATCCCTAAAATGTGGATGCGCTCCAGTATCCTGCCCTTAACCTCTTCTCTTCTCGTTTGATGCATCCTACCTGAGTACACCTACCTATGTCTCAGGTTTCATTCTTGAGTTAATTGTTCTCAAATGCATGTCCCAGCTCAGCCCTATCCTCTGAGCTGGCCAAGAATATTCAAAGGCCTTTTGAACATCCCCATTGGATGTCCACAAGCACCTCAAACTCATGCTATACTCTGCAGAAATCGCCACCCTTTCCCCAAAGCTGGCTTTCTTCTCCTATTTTTTATAGCTAAAAACTTTGGTCACCCTAGACTCTGCTGTCCACCCCCTGCCCGTCTTCCTCAGGCCTTCCTATACCAGTATTCCATAGTATAGGAAGCCATATTTGATAGTATAGATCTATATATGTCTGTGGTTACCTATATATCTAGTCTCATGACCATCCAACGCACCCTCATTTAATTGCTGGTTAAGCTTTTTCATTTGATTTTTAGATGCTGGGGTGTGTATGTACATGCATGCGTGTGTGTGTTTGTCTGTCTTTGTTCTATCCTTAGTAAAATTCAATTCTAGGCCAGGAGAAGGCAAGTTATCATCAGTCATTTACACTTTAGTATGAATCAAGAAAGAATAAACGTTACAAATTATAATTTGTTAATGTTTCCTTAACATTTCTGATTGAAGAATATGGTAGGGGTTGCAGGGGAAAAGCCCGAATGCCCTAAATGGTAGCTAAATGGAGAACAAAGAGGCACTCCTAGGCACAGAACCAGGCAGCTGGAGAACTTGAGTCAAACTATGCCAGCTTCCCAATTTTTGCCCAGCCTTGGCATGCAGTATTCACTAGCCTCAAATTACAAGAAGCTTGTTAGTGCTTCACATCTATCTCAGAACTGACCCATCTGTGTCTGGCTCACATTGACTGTTGCTCTTGGGGAGATTTGAAGATTTAAGATAGAGTTGTCTGATCTATAAATATAAGCTATATTTTTGTTCTCCCTCCCTCTCTCTCTCTGTTTCTTTCCTTTGCTTTCTTTCTTGCTTTCACTTAGCTAGAATGTAATTAAATTTGAATTGCGGCCAAAACCGATTTGTGAGACAAGCATTTGGTTAGTGATATTGAGCCAACCAGGTGAAAAAAACCTCAGCAAAACTTCAAAAAGGCCAATAATCACATTGTGATTGAAATTCAGCCCCTGTCTTCTCATCCCCTCTCCTATTAACTTGGACAAGAGCTGGAATCCCTCTTGGGACCCTGGGCTCATCGTGTTTCACAGATGGGTCTAGATGTATATGTGCACATAGCAGCAAGGAGGGCCAACGCATCCCCCAACCATAGTTGAGGAGGCCTAGTTTGACTAACAGATTCTAAGAAATTAGAAAAGGACTAGAGTTAGCAGAAGGGGGTTGGGATAGAGACTATGATTGGAGGGAGAAGATGAAGGATGGTTGGGGCATCAAATCCTGGAATTTGAAGCTAGAATGTAAGATGAAAAATCAGAGTAAGTGTGAGACAGAAAGTCTTCGGGGATCAATCGTTTATGAAACAAGAGATTCTTAAGTTTAGAAATAACCTCAGATGGTATCTATTCTAACACTCCTTCTCCATTTTACTGATGTGGAAACTGAGGCCCAAGAAGGGAATAGACTTACCCAAGGTTACCTTATACTATTAAATCAACCATGAGCAAATAGTGATGTGCCTTATTCTGTCCCTGATTCTCTGGGGGCTTCCAAGGAGTGTTAAGGTATATTTTCTACCCTCCAGGGAAATGACACCTGGGTGACAATGAACACATCTTTCCCAGCAGCCTGTACCCCTAGCTTCTGCGATCTGCAGCATGTTTGTGCTAGGTTAACTGTGATACTGGCTCTTCCTTTCCCAGCTCTTCCCAGGGTCAGTTTTGGGGAGCCCAATGAGCAGGTTAGAGACAGGCAGGAGTGTACTGTGTGTATGTGTGAATGCCTGTGCATGAAAGATTAGTAAGCCAGAGCCCACTGGCCATCTCTCATTACCTTTCAATGCCAGAGAGAAAGGTGTCTATAGGGTGTTTATTATTTTGAGTTCTCCAGGCCTCTACTGCCCTTTCTTGGTATAGCATAAAATCGGGAATCCGAAGACCTGGGCTCTAGTTTTTGCTCTGATGTTGGGTGTACAAGTCATGTCTCCTCTTTGAGACTCACTTCCTTTATTTGTACAACAGGTCATATTCCACTGCATGGCATGCAAGGACTGTTGATCTCTGATATTTTAAGATGCCATAATTTTAGATGCCAATGTATACCCAAGTCCCATTAATTCATTTAGTCAATAAATAATAATGTCAATAATAAAAAATAATAATTATGATTGTGATATTTTCCAGCTGGATGGGAGATGTTTGGCTGATAGACTTTTCCTCCCTGCTGCTATTTGGGGGATTCAGAGCTAAATATAGCCAGTGACAGGCATTCCAAACACCATCATCTCAAATTGGGAAACACATTTGCACCTCCTATCAACAGTCCTGTGGCAGACACTCTGACGATGCTGACAAAGACACAGGAAGACTGTTTCCTCCCATGAAAAAACCTATGTCTGCCTCCTGGAAAAATCAGACCAGAGATTCATGGAAGGAGCTGATAGGGGGGTAAGGGTGGCATAAGAATGTATGTAGGAATTTACCTTAGCAATGAGAAGGTCTGGCATATAGATTCACTACTATTTATTATGCACCTACCATGTCCCAGACTGTGTGCTAAGTATTACGTTATTTTTTCTTTTTGAGGCAGGGTCTCACTTTGTCACCCAGGCTGGAGTACAGTGGCAGGATCTCAGCTCACTGCAGCCTTGACCCCCTGGGTTCAAGAGATTCTCCTTCCTCAGCACCAAAAGTAGCTGGGACTACAAGGTGTGTGCTACCATGCCCATTTAATTTGTGTGTGTGTGTGTGTGTGTGTGTGTGTGTGTGTGTGTGTATATATATATATAAATAGAGCAGGAGTTTCACTACGTCACGCAGGCTAGTCTCAAACTTCTGAGCTTAAGTAATCCTCCCACTTCAGCCGCCCAAAGTGCTGGGATTACAGGTGTGAGCCACCATGCCTGGCCAGTAATTTGCTACTTCTAGTCTTCATGGCAACCTTGAAACATAACCCCTGAAGACCACACAGTTTTAAGTAACAGAGGAGAGATATGCATCTATGGCTATCTCAACCCAAGGTTCATGTATCATCTGCTACACAGTACTGCCCCTCTGCAGTTCCTTCCCTTCCTCCTTCCTTGAACAGTAGTGGATGCTTACCATGTTTCTGATATTGTGCTAAGCATACAAACGTACCTAAGACACAGCTCTTGCCCTCAAAGGCCTCCCAGTCAATGCTTAACCAATAAAATAAACTACAATCAAAATACAGTGTAACACAAACAATGATAAAAAATAAATGCAGGATGATGTGAAAACTAGACTGGGGATGGCATGAGAAACTTCAGAAGAGAAATGAGATTTGAGTCAAAATGTAGAGTGACAAGCATTTGACAGGACATCAAGGCATAAGACAGCAATCTGGTGAAAGAATCAGTGTGGGTAAAGGTATGGAGCATGGAGAGAGTGCCTGGGATCTGGAGAGCAGCCAAGGGTGCAGAATGGAATTTCACCCATAGCCTCCACTCCGTCTCCATCCCCAACATTAAGCAGTACTATTAACGAACCAAGGGAGAAGAATCATTTAAGGGGCCAAAAATTAAGAACTTCTGTCCCTCTTGCTTCACAAAATGAGAGAAGCTTTGAGCCCTGTTTCTGGGTGCCTCAGTTCCTAGATGCAGAAACCTGTGTGTGCTAATCTGGGGCTGGAATAATCTGAGAAAACCTTGCCCCCTCCCCCTGGGCTCCAAGCCATTCTCTGTAACCCTGGCAGCTGAGCTGGTCAGTGTCTCCAGGGAGCTGAAGCTTTTGCAATGAAATTGACTGCTGCCTTTGGCTCTTGGTGCCTTCCTAAGGGCAGGGGTACTAGAGAGGTAGATGCCAATATCTTACTGTACAACAGCAATTCCTCCTTTCCCCTTCCCCTGCCCTTCCTTGGTCCCCATCTTCCTCTACCCTCCTCCACAGTTCTCCCCTCTGGGCCCCATCATTTCTTCCTCCTTTCGCCTAGTCTCTCCCTGCCTCCCCTTCTACTTCTGTCTCCATTCCTCCCCATTCCTCCTCAGCACTTCCCTCTCTAGCCTTAGCTTCATGATGTCAGAAAATAAAAGCAAGCAACTTTTTACGCTTTCTTTCTAAATCCAAGCCAATAAAATACTTCTTTCATTTGAGAAGGGAAAGTAATAACTCGGGCATTCAAAGGAAACACAACACACTTATTTGTAGTCTCGGGGAGTGCTGCGGGTGCCAGCTCTTTCTATGTGATGAATCCTGCTCCCAGAGCAGCAGCATAGGGTGTAAGACTCAGGAAATAGCCTGAGAGGAGCAGAAGCAGCAGGTCCTCCTAATCTGACAGGCTGTAACACCATGCTCCCTGCCTGCCACAGCTGTCCCCTCCCCGTGGGGGTGCGTTTGAGTCTTACCCCTTGGCCAGGAGCCTAGGACAATCTCTATGACCCCTGCACCAGAGTCTTCAAAAAACCTATGCCTAACCCAGGGCAGCTTTCATGACTTGGCCAAACTAATCATGCCTCTACCCCATCCCATAATAAGTGGCCATGAGCAGAGACTTCCCAGTCACGGGTAGACCCAGTTCCTGGCCTCAGGGATTCCCCAATCTGAGGGGGTAGACACAGTCCATACTCTCAAAGATCTTCTTGTTTGATGGGGGCAACACAAACCCTACCTTCAAGAAGTTTCCAAGTTAACAGCTGGCACCAACTCACCCTAATACTTGCAACATACCGAAGTGTGATGCAAAAAAAAGCAAGCAAGCACATGGTCTTTGGAACTAGGGGTCCTGCTGGTTATAAATAAATCCCACTCCAATTTCAATGACATCTTCATCTGTCAACTGGAACTTCTTTTCCTAGCTGCCTGGACCCCCAATAAAGACCATGGAAAGCTTTATTAACTGTCACTCCCTATAACATGCTGGTTGGCAGGTCTATGGAATTTTTGCCTGTGACTCCTCTTGGTCTCTGCTTCTGTGGCCATTTCTGCTACCTGCTCCCCCTGCCCCGGCCCCATCCTAATTACTCTCATGTCGATTTCTACCTCTCAGACTTTCTCTAGAATAACAATAATGATACTCTTTTTTTTTTCAATGGAGTCTTGCTCTGTTGCCCAGGCTGGAGTGCACTGGTGCAGTCTCGGCTCACTGCAACCTCCGCCTCCCAGGTTCAAGTGATTCTCTTGCCTCAGCCTCCCAAGTAGCTGGGATTACAAGGGCTTGCCACCATGCCCAGCTAATTTTTGTATTTTCAGTAGAGACAGAATTTTGCCATGTTGGCCAGGCTGGGCTTGAACTCCTGACCTCAGGTGATCCGCCCGCCTCAGGCTCCCAAAGTCCTGAGATTACAGGTGTGAGCCACCATGCCTGGCCAGTGATACTCTTTTATAAAGGGCCAGCTTTTGCCAGGCATCGTACTAGGTGCTTAACAAAATCCCAATCTTCATCTCTTGGTTTTAAATTCATTCTCTTTTCTGAGAGTTTCCTGTGCCAATTGCCAAAGAAAAGCTCCACTTCCCTACTGTTCTCATGCTCAGCTCAGAGCGGCTGCATGCTCTGGGTGCCCTATTCCTGGCATGTCAGCTGTAAACCCGCCCAGAACAATCAGCCAACACATTCACTCTGGGCCTCTCATACAGCTTAATATCCCAAAGTTCCCTTCAATGAGTTCATTTCTTGAGCCTTCTATTATTAGGCTACAAATCCATTTTCCAGATGATGTTGCTGGCACAGGAGAAGTCTGGGACCCTGGCTCAAGGTCACCCACAACCCTGCACCAGGAAAGACTGAGTATCTGGAGATGGGCAGAAGAAATGATAGTGGCAACATAAAAGAGCTGGGGGCTCCTACCCAGCCAGGTGGCAAAGTGGATTGGCACCTGCAAGCCACGCATTTTAGTGAGTGTACTTGCCCCTCTCTGGCATTCCAGCTACCAGGTCCGAGCCTGGGCCTTGCAGCCATGATCCAGGCTACTGCAGTGGTCAGAGTAGAAGCCAGGGAGGCAGGCCTGATGAAGAGTTGACATGACTGTCGCACTCCTGCCAGGGCCCCTAAGGAGCCATGAGGCTGACTGCCAAGTAATTAGGGCCCAATCTTTGAGGATGGCCAGAATGGATGCCTCCCTCTCCTGAATGACTGCCCAGAATGCAGAGTGACCCAGGCTTGGAATGCACTGTGTCTTCTCAGATTTCCTGCAGCAGTGCTAGCAGAGAGGGTACAGTGGCAAGATGTGTTCACCACCATCCCTTCCTCAGTATCTGGGACAGTCTAGTGGGAGGGGAGGGAAGGGAGTAACTCTCAGCTAGAGACTCCTGCTCTTTAGGACAGTCTTCTGACCCCACTGCGTAAGAGAACTTCAGTTCTACCAGTCCTGCTTCCTCTGGGATCTCCCAGCCTGGGACTGTCTGCCTCGACGCAGGGGTAGGGAATCAGAAATGTCCTAGGACCTAGGAGGGGTGTAGGGTGGTAACCTGCTATCCCAGTTTGCCTGGGACTGAGGTGGGGTAGGCATGTTTCCAGGTGGGACTTTCAGTGCTAAAACTGGCAAAGTTCTGGACAAACCAGGACAAGTTGGTCACTCTAGAGAACTGCCTTGTCCCACTTATCAGGGCCACCAGGCTCCTGATTCTTATCTTCCTTCCTGCTTTTTAAAAAAAATTCCTCTGGATTAAAAGTTCCCTGTTTAGCACTCGTTCCAGCATAAAGGATAGAAGGAACATAAAGGACTAGGTGAATAGATAGATAACATCTCCATGGTCACAGCATGCAAACGCTAAAACCAAGCAATGCTGGGTTGTAAAGCAGCTATGAGAGAAGCTTGTTTGGAAGGTGAAGGGAGTTGGCTGTCTTCTAAGGAAGATCTCAAGGGAAGCAGGTGCTCTGACCAAGGGGCTGGGACCTGTAGCATTGACCTTACAGCTTTATCAAGGGTGCCTACCACTCATCTCAGAGGATCTCAAAGTGGAGACCTGACTGTGAAGAGGGATGTCATGGGATTGCGAGCTTTCAGTGAGGTGGTGTGCTGGAAGGTGATTTCGCCTTCATGGTAGTCACTATATGTGCATCCTTCCCTCACTCTTTCACTCACAGCCTCCTGGAACAATCTCTTCCTCTCTCTGTCGATTCTCATGAATTTTTCTTTCTTTCTTTTTTTTGTCATTCTCAGCTAATCTAGAAGCTCATCTCTTTCAGCAAGCCTACCCAGAGTAGGAGTGTCAATGAATTTCTGTTAGTCTTTATTCCACATTCAGGTGATATACACAGATGTCTTTGATGAGGGAAATGTCATTCCAGCTCCAAAGGAGGTAAAAAATGTGTGTCTTTGCACTTTGCAATGTAATTTAAACTGTAATATTTGCACCAAAATAAAATGCTTCTCTTCTTTCCATTATCGTGTGTGTGTGTGTGTGTGTGTGTGTGTGTGTGTGTAAAATATCTACCTCATTTTTTTTTTAATTGAGCATTTACAAACAAGGTGGGGAGTAGAAGAAAGTTCCTGCACCAATCTTCCAGGAGAGAAAAAAGGTAGCTCAGTAGTTCTGTATATTGGGAGAAAAAGAGAATAATTGGCTAATGTTCATAAGAACTAGTAATTAACAAATTAGGACTCAAGGTATTTCTTCCCCAAAGAGTAAATATTTGTTTTAAATGAACAAATGGGTTGATTACAATTACTAACATGTGAAAGTGTTGACTGAGCCCAACTAGCAGCTGTGAAATGCAAACAGACGTGTAGAGACGTAATCACATTCTCATTCCCACTAATGACTGTGATGAAGCTACATCATCGTACTACAAACTGAAAAAATTAGCCTTGAGGTTATAAGTTGATGTGAAAGTTCTTTAATTAATGCATGCCATTTCTGTTCTCTGGGGCAGCCTTTTGCAGCAAATCTGTTGCTGAAAAGCTAAGCATGCTGGTATATGTCATAAGACAAAATTTTATTTCCCACAAATTGTATTGTGTATACAAATACTTTTCAACAATATTTCACTTATATTTTCTCTACATTTTATTATGAAAAATTGCAAGCATGTTGAAGAGACAAAAGAATTTTTCAGTGACCACCCATAAACATATCACCTATATTCTACAATCAACATTTTAGAATGTCTGCTGTATTATCTGTCGTTCCATCTGTCCATCCACTAATACATCTCATTTTTATGCATTTCAAATTATATGACACATATCAGTGCAATTCACTTTTAAATACTTCAGTATACATATCATTAACTAGGGTTAAGTATTTGCTTATGGTTCTTTTTTAGGTCACATTTACATATACAATATACATAGTGAACGCACCAATCCTAAATTTATAATTTACCGTTGGTGCATTCTGTATAATCGAAGCTCCTAGAACATTACCATAGCTCCAGAAAGTTTCCTCACATCTCTTCCAGTCCATGCCTTCCCTGCTACCCCAAGGTAACCACTGTTCTGATTATTTTTGTGGTAGTTTGCCAGTTCTAGAATATTACATTAACAGAAACATCTAATACATACAATTTTGCATAAGGCTTCCTTCACTGAGCACCATGTTTCCGAGTTTCATTCATGTTGTGTGAAATCAGTGATTTGTTCCTTTTCATGCCAGAGTAGTGGTTCCTTGAATGGACGTATCACAGCTTGATTGCTCATTCTCCTTCTTATGGACATCTAGGTTGTTGTCAGCTTTTGGCAATTATGAATAAAGCTGATATGAACTTCCTATGCAATATTTCTTGTGGACATATGTTTTCATTTCATTTGGGTAAAATCCAGGAATAAAATCACTGGGTCATAGGTTAGATACATGTTTAGTTTTGAAACTGCCAGAACCCTCCAAAGCGTTGGTGACATTTTACACTCTTATCAGCAATACATGAGAGTTCCAGTTCAGGTTCTACATCCTCGCCAGCACTGGTGCTGTCAGACTGTTTAATTTTAGTCCTCTGAATGGGTATGTAGAAGTCATTGTAGTTTTAATTTACATTTTTCTGACAGCTAGTGATGTTGAGCATCTTTTCTTCATGTGATTATTGGCTATTCATTTACCTTTCTTTGTGAAGTGTTTCCTCAAATCTTTTGTCTATTTTTATTGGATTGTCTTTTTATTATTGAGTTGCAGAAGTGACACATATATTATGGCTTCTAGTCCTTTTCAGGTATGTTTTGCAATATCTCGGCCAGTCTGTGGCTTGCCTATTCATTTTCTCAATAATGCCATTTGATGAGTAGAATTTTTATAATTTTTATGAAGTCTGATATAATCATGTTTTCCTTTATGGTTATTGTCTTCCTTAATCTTGTCTAATAAACTCCTTCTTATCCCCAAGTCTCATAGATATTCTTACATAGTTTCTTCTTGAAACTTTATAGTTTATGATCCATATTGAACTAATTTTCATATATGTGAAAGGCAAGACCCAAAATTCAGTTTTCCATGTTAATAGTCAGTTCTTCCAGCACCATTTGCTGACTTTCCCTTCCATTACATTGATTTGGTGTCTTTGGTGAAACTCAAATGCTTATGTGTCTATTTCTGGACCCACAATTCTGTTCCACTGATTTATTAATCACTATGCCATTCATGCTATTCAGATTAATGTAGATTTCATAATATGTCTTGGAGACAAGTAGCATAAGCCCTATAACTTTGTTCTTTTTTAAAGGATTGCTTTGGATATTTTAAATCCTTGGCATGTCCATGTAAAATTTAAACTTAGCAGGTCAATTTCTTTAAAAATGGCTATTGGAATTATCAATGGGGAGGTGTAATCCATTTATGGGGACAGCCTAATTTGGGGAGATTTGACATCACAACAATTTTGAGTCTTCCAATTAATGAACATGTATTATCTCTCCAGTTATTTATTTTCTCTCAACACATTTTGTATTTTTTAGTCTTGCATTTATTTTCTTAAATCTATTCCTAATTTTGTGATTTGTTGTTTTTCTAAGTGGAATTTTACAAATTGTTACTTGTACATAGAAGTCCAGTTGATTTTAGTGTTTGACCTTACACACTGGGATCTTCCTAAGTTCACTAATTAGTTCTAGTAGTTGTTTTATAGTGCAACTCCTAATTCCTTGGCATTGTATATGTAAACAACTATGTCATCTGCAATACAGTTTTATTTTTTCCTTTCCAATCTCTATGCCCTTCTTGTGTTACTGTACTAGCCATCAGGTCCAATATATTGTTGAATTATAGTGGTAAGAGTGGATATCCTTGCCTTATTCTCCATTTTAGGAGTACCAGGACATAATTCTCCATGAATCTCTCATATTCCTGCAAGAAATTTCCCTTCTGTAAGAGAAATGCTAACAGGCAGAAGTACTGACCACCTTTTCTTCTAGATTATCTTTTCAAGAGTGTTTATACAATAAACAGCCTAGGAAGATAGATAATATCTGCAAATACCTCTGAATAAAAGCAGATATGCTATAAAGGATAGGACCTCCAGGGTAAAAGGTTGGGCAGGTTTGTTTAAGCTCCTTAGAAAAAATTGGGGTTGAGGTGCAATGACTGGCTTGCTGATGACCATCTTCCCCTACTGCATCCTCACATGGCAGAAAAGGAGGGTAAGTTCTCTGGTGTCCCCTCCTATAAGAGCACTAATCCCATCATGAGGACCCCACCCTCATAACCTCATCTAAACCTAACTGCCTTCTAAAGGCTCCATCTCCAAAAGCCATCACATTGCGGGTGTATTAGTCCATTTTCACACTGCTGATAAAGACATACCCGAGACTGGATAATTTATAAAGAAAAAGGTTTAATGAACTCACAGTTCCACATGGCTGGGGAGGACTCGCAATCATGGCAGCAAGTGAAAGGCATGTCTTACATGGCAGCAGGCAAGAGAGAATGAGAGCCAAGCAAAAGGGGAAACCCCTCATAAAACCATCAGATCTCATGAGACTTATTCGCTACCACAAGAATGATAGGGGGGAACCACCCCTGTGATTCAATTATCTCCCACTGGGCCCCTCCCACAACATGTAGAAATCATGGGAGCTATAATTCAAGGTGAAATTTGGGTGTGGACACAGCCAAACCATATTAGGGGGTTAGGGCTTCAATATATAGGATTTTCAGGGAGTACAATTCAGTCTATAGCAGAGTTTTATAGAACTGGTGTTATTTCATCCTTAAATATGTTTGATAGAATTAACCAAAGAAACCACCTGGGCCTACGGCTTTCTTTGTGGAAAGATTTTAATTATCAGTTCAATTTTGTTAATAAATATAGAACTATTAATATTTTTCTACTTCTTGAATCCGTTTTGATAGTTTGATTGTTTCAAGGCATTTGTCCATTTTATCTAAGCAAGTTTATTTTAATAAATGTTCTTATTATCTTTTTTTTTTTGTTTTACACCTCAGAATTAGTTTTTAATTCTTCTCAAATTTTTTTATTTTATTTTATTTTATTTTATTATACTTCTTTTTTTTTATTATACTTTAAGTT
>NW_016804694.1:5507851-5669627 GCF_001698545.2 Rhinopithecus bieti
AAGAGAGGCAAGAGCAAACACATTCAAAAGCTAGCAGAAGGCAAGAAATAACTAAGATCAGAGCAGAACTGAAGGAGATAGAGACACAAAAAACCCTCCAAAAAATCAATGAATCCAGGAGTTGGTTTTTTGAAAAGATCAACAAAATTGACAGACCGCTAGCAAGACTAATAAAGAAGAAAAGAGAGAGGAATCAAATAGACGCAATAAAAAATGATAAAGGGGATATCACCACCGACCCCACAGAAATACAAACTACCATCAGAGAACACTATAAACACCTCTACGCAAATCAACTAGAAAATCTAGAAGAAATGGATAATTTCCTGGACACTTACACTCTCTTATTATCTTTTTAATGTCTTTAAGATCTGTAGTGATGGCCTCTCTATTCCTTATGTTGGTAATTTGCATCTTTTGTTTTCTTAATGAGTCTAGCTAGAGGTGTATCTGACAGCTAATATTCTCTCTTGTTTGTCTTTTTTCAACTTTACTGATTCCTTCACTTACCTTTATTCTTTCCTTCTACCTTCTTACTTTGAGTTTGCTTTGTTCTTTGTTTTCCAGCTTCATAAGGTGGAACCTTAAATAATTAATTTTTAACATTTATTCTTTTCTAATATCAATATTTAAAACCATAAATTTCCCTCTAAGCACTGCTTTAGCTGTCTCTCACAGGTTTTGATGTGGTATGTTTTTTGCCACATAGAAGTAATAATCATGAAAATGAGAACTGAATTCATCCTTCATTTGGAAGTATTTTTACATTTCTCTGGTGAGTTCTTCTTTAATTTATGGTTCTTTAGAAAAATGTTTAATTTCCAAATACTTATAGTTTTGTGGATATTTTATTATTGATCTCTAATTTGATTTCATAGTGATCAGAGAGCACACTCTACAGAATCTTCATCCTTTTAAATTTATTGAGCCTTGTTTTACAACTCAGAATATGGTTTATCTTGTAGAACATACCATGTTCTTTTGAAAAAAAAAAAAATATGTATTCTACAGTTGTTGAATGTCCTATCCTATAAATATCAATAAGGTCAAGTTGGTTGGCATTATTCAGATCTTGAATCAGATTTTTACTTCTGCTTTCCTCATGTAAACTAGGTAATAAAAATAAATGTAAGCATTTCTGTGTACATTAAATAAGAATGTAAACATATATAAAGCATTTGGGAGATATAATTATTACAAATCCCAGTTACCTTTCTCTTGTGTGCCCTCATCCCCACTCTAGCCCCTCCCTAAGGTCTGATGTCAGCCAGAGGAGCTGAATGAATGAATGGATGGATGGATGGACAGACCCAAGAGAGGAGGGTGTGTCTGCTCTGGTACCCTTTCTTCCTGGTCCCTGCTCCCTTACCCTGGTTGGCTGGTCCTGATTTTTATACTTACCAGAATTTGACCTTGTGAGGCTTTGATGAGTGGTCCTATCTTATCTTTTGTATGTCTTGGAAAATACTTTGGTAAGGTATCAGAGGAGTCATTAGAAGCCTGGGTTCAGACAGCCCCCAGACCCTGGGCTATGTGGTAGGGAGAGAAAACAGGTGGCATCAGTGCCTTTCTTTCCAGATCTTGTTTTTATGACAGTCTTCACAAAGTCACACAGCACTTAATTCCTTTCAGAATCTGTGGGTGAGACTGCTGTGGTTCCCAATAACCATTCTCTCACCCTTCCTTTAATAAAGGATCCCCCATGTTCTAGCTGGATGCATGGCGAACCCGTGCAGTGACTACCTTTCCCAACCTCTTTTGCAAGAAGATGTGACCATGGGACTGAAGTCTTCCCAATGGATGTGAAGAGAAAAGACATCTACAGCTTTCTTGCTATGCCCTTGAAACAAATGGGACACGTTCATCCCTTCCCCCTTCCACTGGCTCAAGGGCAGATAGGGTAATAGTGAGTCATTTTCTTGGAGCATCAAAATAGAAGTTTGAATCCCCTGAAACCTCCAGGAGCAATGGACATGGGGCAGTCCTAGCTGCCCTGGTGACCTACTTCAAGATTTCAGAGTGGGAATTAAATAAATTTCAGTTTCATTTAAACCGTTATATTTTGGGGTCTCTTTGTTAACAATAGTCTAAACTGAATTCTGGCTGATACTAAATCCTTCCTAACACAGAGGTCCAGACAGCCTCTGCCAATGGACTAGCATTTGAATTGAAATCTATTTGCCATCCTGACTTAGGTGTCCAGTCCTAGGTGGGGAGACTGTCATCTCTGTGAGGCCAGGATCCATACCTGCTTCTTCACCTCCAAATGTCCAAAATCAGTCTCAGAGCTTGGCTCTCAGAAGCTGCTTAATAAATATGTGCTGAGCAAATGCATGAATGAATAAACTTTGTTCATAGTTTATTCACATAGTAGATTCTCAATAAATACGACAATGATGATATAAAATTAGAGCGAAGGACTAAATGATTTTTAAACATTTCCAAGTAGAAAAACATATAACTGCTTTTAAAATGGTCAAATAAAGAAATCTGATTTTTTCCACAGGTTTGATATAGAGTGCAATGAGAGGGGACATGCAGATGGCTCAGGAAGTCCAAGGCTGAGCAGTCTGTGTCTGGAGAGCATGCCAGAGCTTGGGGTCCTCCTTAAATTGCAGCCACGCTCCCCTTGTATTGAGATTAACCATCTACTACATCATCACCTTCTGCCCACTTTGAGAAAGCATAAGGAGAAATTTCATGACAAAAATGACCTGCATTTCTCCTAAGCAAAATTGCCTGAGAATTTTTAAATCTTAGGCTATTGTTAGGGTTTAAACATTATCACTCTTTAACTGTCAAGAAACTGAGAATTGACCTTGCACCCTATCACCGCAAATGCAAAGCATGTGTGGTAGGTCCCTACTGTGCTGAGTAGAACCCTCCTTCAGGACTCAGGTACCCATTCTCCCGGCTGCACGCAGGGTTGCCTGCTGGCAGCTCACAAGTCAGTTCTCTCCTGGACTTGCCCTGGGCTAGGGTTGCCAGATAAAACACAGGACACCAGATTAAATTTAAATATCAGGTAAATGACAAATACATTTTTTTTTTTTTTTAGTCTGAGTATGTTCCAATGTCCCAAACAAGATTTGGGGCACACTTACACTAAATATACTAAAAATACTCATTGTTATTTTAAAATTTGAACTGAATCGGGCATCTTGTCTATTTGTTTCACCCAGCAACCCTATCATTGGCTAAAGAAAGGCACCTGGCCCAAGGTCACACCCCTTTCCCCAGCAATAATAGCCAAAGACAGATCCATGCAGCAGTGGAATGGTCTGAACTGCTTGCCCCAAACCTACTTCCAGAGTTTGTTGTGACAACTGAATCATGGCCTAGCTTCTCCTCCACTCAGTCCTGCAGGTATTCCTTCCCATTCACAGACAGATCCCAAGAACATCTCCTAATAAGCTTCTTCACGCTGATGTCCTTCTCCAACTCTGCTTCCTGGGGAGCCAGGCCTGAGAAAGCACCTTTCAGCCACAGCCTTCCCGCCTGTCTTTTGCCCTCCTAACCATTTTTCCATTGTTGTGCTACCTAATCTGTTTATCCTCTTGTACTATATGTATCTTTGTAAGGCTTTTCAGATTCTCTTATGGAAAAAAGTGGTGTTTGTGTGTGTGCACACAATTGACAAAACAAAAACATGTTTTGAGTGAAAGGTGACTAAAAAGAGCACTGGGGAAGGAATTCCAAGTCTTGTCCAGGCCCTCAAATACAATCTGTGACCGGACTAAGGCACATGACATATCTAAGGCGCAACATTTAGAGTGAGGATGATACAATTTACCCTTACGGGTATTCCACATGAAGGGGTGTATTGGAAGGCTCTGCAAATACAAATCTTCACAAGTCTCAGTTGTGCTGTGGTGTGAGCTGGACCTGAACCACAAACTCCTTAGTTCCTCCCTGCAGATCCTCAGGAGTGGAAATAAGCCTCTGCCTTCCTGAGTGACAGAGGTTTCCACTCTGCCCACTGATGGGCATTCCCTGCGTGGCATGACGTTTCCTTCTGCCCTCTTTGATAAAAGACAGCCTTTCTACACTGTCCACTGCATTTCCGTGCTGACATCGGATAACCCCTGGGGTAAGGCAGGAGTTGGGAAGTGATGCCTCAGCACCGGGTAGAGCAAAAAAGCAGTGTGTTTCTGCTTAAACCATGGAGCCAAGCATCCACCTGGGAAGCAGTGGGGCTTAAGGATGCAAGAGGGAGCTAGAGCTGTTCCAAAGTAGCCGGTTCATGGCGGAATTGTGTGGACTGGGGGCTCTGGGAGGGGATACCGGTGGCAGAGCCAACAGGCTGTAATCAGCTCTGACACTCTCCAGTGCAAAACACAAGCAAGACTGGTGTGGTGGAACTGCCCAGGCTCTGACTCTGAGGTCCTCAGCCTTGGACACAGGTAGAATCACCTGGAGACCGACATCTCTTCAGGTGGATCCAGGCAGCAGTCAGGTGCAGACTCCCCAGGTGATTCCAATGTGCACCCTTGGGTATGAGTCCACACACCTCCACCACTACCTCTACTGTCTGGGCCAGGTTGTTTAACTTCTCTGAGTCTTTATTTCTTCATTGGTAAAAGAGGATAATACCTATTTGCTGTGGGTTGAATTGAGTGCTCCCAAAAGATGTTTGAAGTTCTAACCCCAGTAACTGTGAATGTGACCTTATTTGGAAATAGGGTCTTTGCAAGACTTGGAACCAACCCAAATGTCCATCAATGACAGACTGGATTAAGAAAATGTGGCACATATGCACCATGGAATGCTATGCAGCCATAAAAAAGGATGAGTTCATGTCCTTTGCAGGGACATGGAAGAAGATGGAAACCATCATTCTGAGCAAACTATTGCAAGGACAGAAAACCAAACACCGATGTTCTCACTCATAGGTGGGAACTGAACAATGAGATCACTTGGACACAGGGTGGGGAACATCACATACAGGGGCCTGTCGTGGGGTGGGGGAAGGGGGGAGGGATAGCATTAGGACATATACCTAATGTAAATGATGAGTTAATGGGTGCAGCACTCTAACATGGCACATGTAGACATATGTAACAAACCTGCACATCACATGTACCCTAGAACTTAAAGTGTAATAAAAATAAATAAATAAATATAATAATATTTCATCTGAAAAAAAAAAAAGAAATAGAGACTTTGCAGATGTCATCGAGTTAAGCTGAGGTCATTAGGGTTGCCCTAATCCAATATGACTCTGGTGTCCTTCCAAAAAGGGGACATTTGGACACAGAGAGGCATACAGAGAGAAAACACCATGTGAAGATTGGAGGCATTCTGCCACAAACCAAGGAACTACCCAAAACTAGGAGAGAGGCCTAGAATGATCTTTCCCTGGAGTCTTCAGAGGGACTATGGCCCTGCCAATACCTTGATTTTGGACTTCTGACCTCCAGAGCTGTGAGGTAATAAATTTCTGTGGTTCAAGCTGCCCAGTCTGTGGTACTTTGTTATGACCCCCCAAGCGAACTGAAACATCACCCTAAAGGGATTTTATAAAACTTAGGAAATAAAATATGTAAAGCCTCTGACACATCTACACTCATTAAATCACGATGATAATATGATTTTACTTTCCTAAATCCTTATTTCTTTATTGAAGATTGCTGTATGACTGTGGACAAATACTTAGTCTATGTATGTCTCAGTTTTCTTACCTATGGAAGGGCAGTAATGAGAGCACCTATGTCATTGGAATGTTGTAAGAAGAAGAGAAGAGCAAACACAGAGCACAATTAGAACAGTGCCTGGCAGATAGTAAGTTCTCAATAAATACGATGATGATGATAATTATGACATATGATGACAGTGAAGGACTGAATGATTCTTAAACATTTCCAACTAGAAAGACATACAGCTGCTTTTAAAATCATCAGATAAAGAAATCCTCTGATTTTTCCACAGGTTTGATACAGAGTGCAATGAGAGGAGTCATGCAGATGGCTCAGGAAGTCCAAGGCAGAGCAGTCTGTATCTGGAGAGCACGCCAGAGCCTGGGGTCCTCAAATTACAGCTAGCTCCGTTGCAGTAAGGGAAGCCCTCGGGGGCCTCTGATGCCAGATGCCATAATTCATCTCTGAACTTGCAACTGTTGCCTGGCCTGGAGTTTGTCTTCCGATCAGTCCTCACTCTGTGTGGAGCATGGTTGTTATAGAACACAGGATCATCATCCCCAAGTGACTCTTAGCATAAGAGGACCATGGGGCACCCAGATTGCTTTGAGAAGCTGTTGCCTCAGGTGGGACCCTTGATCTCCCCAGTAAGCCAAGGAGGGCAGGGATTTGGTGAGGCCCCACCCCTACCCACTATGCTTCACAACCCAAGGGATGCAGGTGACAGAGCTGGTGAAGGTGATGGTGACCATGTCTGGCTCCTGCTGTGGTTTGAGGATGCATGCTAAGCTTGGGAGGCTGGGAGGATAAATCTGCCCCTTTTATTGATGCCTTGGCCTCATCCTCCCTGAGAAATCTGATTATCTGGGCTACGCCGGCAGATGTCAACATGAAATGTTTGCTTCCAGGTCCCCACTTAGGGGGGCGGATGAGGCTGGCTCCTGCCTTCCTGTCAACAAACCATCATTAATCCCCCTGTCTTACAGTCAATATCTGATGCCACTTTTCCTGGTTTATGTGGCTCGGTGACCTTTCTTTATTTTGTTCCTAATAAAGATGGCTCCAGTGGGGTTGGGCCTGAAGAGAGCTCTTTAATTCAGGGGCCATTACATCAAAGGGAGCTTTCTGAGGCAGCAGGCGGCTCCTGCAGCCAGCTTTTTGGGGTTCTGTTCACTGGCTGCTCTGGTCACCGTGGCAGTATCTTTCTGTGGCATCTCCTACAGAATCCACTATTCCAGAGCTTTCTATTTCTCTTCCTTCTTGCACCAGACCTTTGACCTGGAAGGTACACTGCAGTGAGCAATTCTCCCAGTCCCTCTGTGTTTTGGTATAAACCTGTTTGGCTGAGATGGAGGATTCTTGCTGTAAGAGCTGAGGCGTATGGTCAAGTCCACCTGTGGATGGGGATCAGACCAGCATGGCCAACTAGTTGGCTGGTTCCCTGAGGGCGGAAGGGCAGAAGCATGTTCCTCTCTATATCAGACAATCCTGCTTGATTTGGGAGTGGGGACAGGAACTACTAAGGGTGGAGATGGACAGTGGCACTTGCTTTTCTCTTAGGCAGGAGTTTCTTACCTTCTCTTGTCAAGTGTGCCTACAAGAAGATTCCAGCTCAGTTGCTCCTAAGAGGTGCCCTGGACTCCAGGGTTATGGCCCCTGTAGGTATCACTAATACACACACACACAAACACACACACACACACACACACGAGTCTACCCTGCAGAGTTATGGCCCCTGTAGGTACCACTACTATTATCGCGCGCGCGCACACACACACACACACGAGTCCACCCTGCAGGGTTATGGCCCCTGTAGGTACCACTAATACACACACACACACACACACACACACACACACACGAGTCTACCCTGCAGGGTTATGGCCCCTGTAGGTACTACTATTATCTCTCACACACACACACACACAAATACACACACACACTAGTCTACCCTGCAGGGTTATGGCCCCTGTAGGTACCACTTCTACTACTACTATTACTACTACACACACACACACACACACACACACACACACACGAGTCTACCCTGCAGGGTTATGGCCCCTGTAGGTACTACTATTATCTCTCACACACACACACACACAAATACACACACACACTAGTCTACCCTGCAGGGTTATGGCCCCTGTAGGTACCACTTCTACTACTACTATTACTACTACACACACACACACACACACACACACACAAGTCTACCCTTGCTTCACCAACTCTGTCTCTCTAAGTCAAAAGCTTTCTACCACCATGGTTAAGCTACTGAAGTTCTCAACCCCGGTTATGTGTTAGAATCACCTGGGGAGCTTTAAAAACTACAGAAACCTGAGAAAAACGTAGCAAGCACTTCACAAAAGAGGCTACCCAGTGACCGATGAACACATCCAGATGCTCAGCTTCACTAGTCATCAGGGAAACACAGAATAAACCACAGTGTGATCCCACTACACACTCCATAGGCCGGCGAAGATGAAAAGCACAGACAATACCAAATTCTTGCTGGCATGTGGCATAACCAGAACTCTTATTCACTGCTGGTGGCAGTGTAAATTGCACAATCACATCAGAAAGCTGCTTGGTGGGATCTAAACTGAACATACACATACGGCCTGACCTAGCACTTCCATCAGAGCATACCCACAGAAATGCCTCATATATCCACCAAAGACACAAACAGGAGCGTTCATAGCAGAACTCTTCACAGGAACCCAAACCAGAAATGATCCATATGCTCATTAATCAAAGAACCGATCAATAAAGAGTGGCATATTCATACAGTGAGATTCTAGAGAGCAGTGAGAATGAGTAAATACAGCCATAAGCAACAACATGGATGCTTCTCGTATAATATTAAGTAAATGAAGCTGTGCACAAAAGAAAGGACTCACTTTTTAATCCATTTGTAAGAAGCTCAGAAACAGGCAAAACTAGTCTAAGATGTCAGAAAGAATATTGGTGAGCTTCAGGGCATGACTGGGAGGAAGCCTGCGGGATTCTGGGTGGCTGACAATGCAATGCTCTGTTTCTTGATGTGGGTGATAGTTACATAGGTGTGTTCAGTTTGTGAACATTCATCAAGTTGTGCACACTTAGGAACTGTACACTTTTCTAAAGAATGTTACGCGTCAATATTTTTAAAAAATACATTAATACCTAGCCTCTACCTTCAGATATTCTGATTCTGTTAGTCTGGGCTTCAGGCCTGGCGTGAGTATGTCAGGTCGTCCCAGGAGGCTCTAGTGTGCAGGCAGGACTGAGAATCCTGGACTTAGGGAATGGGGGTTGGAGTCAGAAGCAGCAAACTTAGAAGACTGGTCCTTCACAGAATTGCTGGCATAAGCTACTGAGTCTCTCTGGATCTGTATTTCCCCCAAGTCAGGAAAAGGGGTCAATAATTCTGTACCCACTGCGTACGGTTTTTGCAAGGAACAGTTGGGGTGGCATTTGTACAGCATTCTCCACTGTGCCTGCCTATACAGTGATTGCTCCATGATGACAACAAACCAGTGAGTGCTCCATGATGGCAGCAAACCACCACTAGTGCTCCACAATGATAGTGAGCTACAGTGAGTGCTCCACGATGACAACAAACCACAGTGAGTGTTTCAGGATGACAGTAATCCACAGAAATGGCTGATCCAAGATTGCTTTATCTCCCATCCTGCCTCAGGATATCTTTGGCCCACCAGAAGCCAGGATCCCAGGACTGGGAGTCAGAAAGCCTGGACTCTAGACTAGGACACTGAGGAAGGAGGCTGGGCAAGCCACATCCCCTTTTCAGGCTTTAGTTTTCCCAAGGGTAACACTCAAGGGTTCCACAAGAAAAGCTAATGTTCCTCCTGCATCTGACATTCAGGAAATGCCATTATCCACCTCTGCGCTGCAGTTACAGCTGTGGAGATCACTTCCTTTGCCTGCATCCCCCTCCCACACCCCTGCCCAGGAGTAGCATATGTCAAGACAGAACCACTGTGGCTGAAGAATCAGAGTAGATTCCCGACTCCCGGAGGACCCCATGCTACATGGAGGTCAAACAGTTCCTCTGCTTTAGCTCAGCTAAGAGAAGGGCATTTCCATCGATTTTATAGGCCTAACTTCCTCTACCTGTTCTTTCTCCACCTTCCCACATGAGAGAAAAGGTGAGGAGAAAGAAAACAAGAGAGTTGCCAGCTTTCCTCTTTGTCCAAGGGTCTTTGTCAGCCTTTGCTCTTCCTAACTACCTAATGCCCCACACGAATCTTGAAGACCTTTAATTCTAGATCTGCCCTGCCAGACAGGGTGAAGCAGGCATTCTTTACCTCCCCAGCCTCCACCCATGTGTCAGGGACTGCATCTGGGAAGAAAGCCTGGAACCTCACAGGTTTAACCGAAATATTCTAGCTTTTAACCAATTAAGCAAGCAGGAATGGCAGGAGGAAAGCCAGCATGCAGATATTGCAAAGCTATTCTGCCTTCAGAAGGTGTCATCCCCATAGCAGGGAATGGGGAAGGGGGCCAAGCTGGAAAGTTTTCTGCCTCTCTGAGTTCACTGAGTTCCAATATCAGTCATCTGAATGTTTAAGAATACCACAGCTCAGCTCCCAGATGGGGAAGTAGGGGCAAATGGATGTGAGGATGACTGCCAATCAGGCAATGAAGCAGATGTCTGAGGAAGTGAGCCCTTTATTTATCTTCTCCCAGGAAGCCACCTCTGGGAGGTGGCTGGAGACCTCAACACTCTGCACCAGGCCTGGTCCCCAGGGCCGGGGCTGGGCCACATTGAGGGAAGTGAGCCATTCCTTCTAGTGACCGTGCATAATTTTGCTAAGCTCCTCATACAGCCCACAAGCCAATGTATTCAATTTGTTGAAGTTAAGGAAAATGACAATTTTAGCTCCTGCAATAAATGAAAAAGCATTACTCTGAAAGAGAAGAGAATCTGTTTTTCTATGGCCAGTGGATCAAAAGTCCTTATCAGCTGTGACAAGAAAATTTCATCTGCCTTTAAATGACATTTGAAGTTGTTTATCACCCCCAGACCTAAAATGTTTAAGTTTGAAAGTTTAATTACTAAAGGAGGACTTTATGAAGA
This sequence comes from Rhinopithecus bieti, assembly GCF_001698545.2. NCBI lineage: Eukaryota > Metazoa > Chordata > Mammalia > Primates > Cercopithecidae > Rhinopithecus > Rhinopithecus bieti. Next base: position 5,518,574 of record NW_016804694.1, read on the forward strand.
CTGGTAGAGACACATATGTACTCCCAGAAAGTCAGCAAATACTTAGCTCACATTTGCTGAGCACTTCATGCGCATGAGAGAAAAGGATACAGAGACAAGGTCCAGAGAGGGGGACGTGCAGAGTGACAAACACTGAGAGAAACCTGGAAAGACAGACAGAGACACATGTACCAAGCTAAGAGGTAAAGACAGAGGATGAGAGGCCTCTACAATCAGAGAGAGTAAAAATGTTTCATGACTGCAGAACAAGATATAAATACATCGAGGAGGACAGAAGGTCCATCAAAACCACAGATCAACAAATAGCATTTGTTTTAGTCATCTCTTCACCTCCAGCACTAAGGATCCCCTGGCCACATCCCCTACAGAGTCCACTATTCCAGAGCTTTCTACTTCTCTTCCTTCTGGCAGATCTTTGACCCAGAAGGTGCACTGTGATGAGTAATTTTCCAAATCCCTGAGGGTTATGGTATAAACCTGTCTGGCTATGATAGAGGATTCTTGCTGTAAGAACTGGGACTTATGGCCCCAAGCTCATCTGTGGATGGAGATCAGACCAGCAGGGCCAACTGGTTGGTTGGTTCCATGAGGGCTAAAGGGCAGAAGCATGATCTTCTCAGACAATCCTGCTGGATTTGGGAGAAGGGACAGAAATTACTAAGGATGGAGATGAATAGGCAAGCCAACGTGAGATAGGATATGCGAGTCCTCTGGTTGGTCAGGGATGGGTGTGGGGTGAGAGGAGGTCCACTGAAGGATGTGCATTAACAGAGAAGAACTATTTCTACTGGATCCACAGGCATGCTTCTAAGGCCCTGTGGGAGGGACCCCTGGCTAAAAATCTCTCTTTGGTTTGTGATGTGACTTAAAATATCTTTGTATCCATCGGGGTGTTTTCAGCTATATATAACAGAATATCCAACTAAAACAATATTTGTTTTTTGCATTGCAAAAATCTAGAGGTAGACCATTTCAGAGTTGGTTACCAGCTAGTCACTAAGTTCAGCTCGAATTCAAGGAGAGAGGACATAGGCCCTACATCTTGACCAGAACAGTGTAAAAGAATTTGAGAAGCAAAAAAAAAGTCTAAAAATAAGTGAGTGTTGTTTTGGACAACTGAATTTTGAATTGGTTTGTTACACAGCATTACAGTGGCAATGGCCGACTGATATACCTTTAAAATCATCTCTTGCTGTCAGTTGATTACTATTGTAAGGTAGGCTTTGTCCAGAGGAAACGGAGCTCAAGAAAGGACTTCTAAGGTGGTCTCCTTAGTGGTTGCAGTTCTCTCCTGCTTTCATCTCCTTTCCCTCCTCAATCACCCTCTAGACTGATGGAGGCCGCAGAAGCCCCCATGCCCTCAGCTCCCATTCTCCTTCATGTTGCGGCCATTTCTCTGCTGTATCCACTGTTCTTGGATTCTTCATTACTGCCAAGGCTGCACAATACCTGCTGGGGCCTCCAATTTTGTTGCTCTTAAAGCTTCCTCTGCCGGCCTTCCTCCCTTCAAAATTCCCATTTATCCTTTGTAAAGCATGGGTTCCACAGCAGCTTTCTCAAGCCAAGGGCCAGTTCTTTTGGACATCCCACAGGCCTGCCAACTTGGTGAGGCAATGAGACATTATCTCCTGCTTTTTCTCCAGGTGGCTTTGACACTTTTAATCTTTATCCATCAGTCTTCTCCAGATGGCTTCCCACAGCTCTCCTGCCCCCAAATCCTGCCTCTGTGCTCACTGAGGAACCAGCTTCTGGTTTCCATTCCTCACCCAAAATAGAGCTGTCTTCTTTCTTGGACTCCAGGAATTCTGAGCATTCAATTGACGTGTGAGTCATAAGCACTCGCCACGTGCCAGTCACCGTGCTAAGTACGCGGGCTGTGCAGAGTACAGGCCTGCCCTGGAGGACTGAGCATGTGTATTGAGAGGCACGGACAAGAAAGTAAAGTGGAGCCCTAAAGCGCTATCACAGGGGACTTCCTGTAGTTATCAAGAAATATTTGTTGAGCACCTACTGTGTGAAGAGCAATGTGTTTGACTGGAGATAGAGCAGCAGCCAAAGCAGATGAAGTCCCTGCCTTTGAGAACTTCAGCCAGGAGTTTCCAGACTTTTACAGAATTCTGTCCCAAGTCCAGTGGGATCCAATAAGAAGAATCACATTTCTCAAGGGACCAGGGTTGTATGTAGCAGACACACTCTGTATTCTTTCCACTCACTGTACCAGTTCATAGCCTGGGGCCCTACAGTAAGCACCATGAGTGGTCTCAGGCTTTCTCCTGACTCATGCACAGAACAGGCGCCAGCTGTCAGGAGTTGACAGTCCCGGAGCAGTCAATGAAGCCTGGGAGCTGGAGGGTAAATGTCCTGGGTTCCTTGCCCCCAGAGGGGACAAAGCTGAGGTATGTTCTACACAACAGCCAAGAGGTCCCCAGCTGGATGGAGACTCACTTCTCCACAGTGGTGGTTGCTCATTAGCATACCCTCCAGGGGCTTCCTTCCCCTCCCTCCTCAAGGCCCCATACCCTGCCGCACCTCCCAAAAAAATCACTTGCATCAAAATCCATGCTTTGGGCCAGGAGCGGTGACTCATGCCTGTAATCCCAGCACTTTGGGAGGCTGAGGTGGGCAGATCACGAGGTCAGGAGATGGAGACCATCCTGGCCAGCATGGTGAAACCCCATCTCTACTAAAATAGCGAAAATTAGCCAGGCGTGGTGGTGCACGCCTGTAGTCCCAGCTAGGCAGGAGGCTGAGGCAGGGAAATCGCTTGAACCCAGGAGGCGGAAGTTACAGTGAGCCGAGATTGAGCCACTGTACTCCAGCCTGGTGACAGAGCAAGACTCCGTCTCAAAATAAATAAAAATTCAAAAATTTTAAACTGAAATAATATATGAGTAAATATTTAGAGCACAATTCAAAACCCAGAAGCCATAAAGGAAAAGACTGTGTAAATACCAAGACTACAAAAACATTTAAAACTTCTCTGCAGCAAAACATCCTATTAGCAACAGTGGGGTGATCCTAACACTGCAGGAGGCCAAGGAAGAAGGATCACTCAGGGCCAGGATTTCGAGTCCAGCTTGGGCAACCTAATGAGACTACACCTTTACAAAACAATTTTTAAAAATTAACTGGGTGTGGTGGCACATGCCTGTAGTCCTAGCTACTCGACAGGCTGAGGCAGAAGGATTGCTTAAGCCCAGGAGTTCAAGGCCANCCATCTCTACTAAAATAGTGAAAATTAGCCAGGCGTGGTGGTGCACGCCTGTAGTCCCAGCTAGGCAGGAGGCTGAGGCAGGGAAATCGCTTGAACCCAGGAGGCGGAAGTTACAGTGAGCCGAGATTGAGCCACTGTACTCCAGCCTGGTGACAGAGCAAGACTCCGTCTCAAAAAAAAAAAAAAAATCCATGCTTGAGGGAACCCAGAACAAACAATAACAAATAGGAGTAGGAGTAGCAGTTGTTGTAATTGGGAGCTTACAATGTGCCAGGTATCTTTGGAATGGCTCAATTTTCATTATACATTCAATTTCTAAAATGCTGCTATGAGGCAGGCATGGCAAAGATCCCCACTTCAAAAAGGAGAAACAGAGTCACAAAATGGAAACCAGCATTATATTAGGAAATATCACTGGCCAAAATTCAAGATCCCAGACCTAGCTCTGGGCCAACCAGCTGAGGCCAATTCTAGGGCCTCAGTTTCCCCTCATTTACAATAAGCATGATGCTCCCCATCTACCGCATCTCAGAGGGCTTCTGAAGCTCCTGTGAAGGGAAGGGTTGTAAAGCTCCAGTAACATAATGGGCATGTAAGGCCCTTGGAGGGGCGAAGCTCAGTGTGAAATGGATGGATGAAGAAGGGAAGGATGAAAAACTCACTGTGTTCTCCCAGGCAGCACTCCTGGCCCTGATGATCTGGGTTTAATCCAGGAGGGGTGAGGCCTCTGTTCCTGTTGCTCCCCATCCTCAAGGGATCAATATTGGGATTCAAAGCCATGAAAAGTTCTTCCTATCTGGTATTTCATATTCTTAGTGTCTCAAAACAATATTCTAGTCTGACGTATTTGTTGTTACTGTTTGCCGGCTTTTATTGGTTTAATCTCCCCTCAGACTGGGGCTTCCTGAGGATGGGGCTGTGTCCCCCTCAGACTGGGGCTCTCCGAGGACGGGGCTGTGTTTCCCTCAGACCAGGCTCCAATAAGTAAGGACTTGTCTTCCTTTCCCATCATTGCCAACTGTGGTTCTAAGCGTGGATACCTGTAGCAGAAATCCTAAGGCTGGGGGCTCCCACAGCAGATTCAGGACTCTTTAAGCAGATATGGCAACTTGGGAGGTAAGGAGGCTGGGATCCTGGTCTGAACTGCCATGGAGCAGAGCCCTGTGCCGTGAGGATGTCCTCATTCTGTTTGTGTAACTTTCCACTTGACTTATTTATAGGTGCCCACACTGAGTGAGTTTACTGGCTGTGGAGTCTGCCACATTTCAGCATCTTTGTGCCAGAGGGGCTAGGTGGGGAAGGAGAGGAGTAGAGGGTGTGGGGAGGAGGAGAGGGAGGAACTTCAGGACGGAGGCTCAGTGAAATATGCCCTGGCCCCCAGAGTTCCTAGACTCCCACAAATTGTATGAGTGTCAATCTGTGTCATTTCACGTAATATTTTTATAAAGAAAGTTTAGGCATAGAATGTCTTCCTGGAGGATGAAATTCAATGCTGCCTGGATGCCTGGCCTGACCCAAATCAGAAGTGGGATGACCCGTTTTTTGCTCTAATTCTTACCTTTCTAGGCCCTCCGTCTTGTAGGCTCCAACCTGCCTGACCTCCATGTGCTGCCTCTACACTTACCTGCCTACGTCCCTCACCTGCAGGGCTCTGTTCTGGGAGAGGGACCTCCTGTCCATCCCTACCACCTTACTGAGCAGCCTGCGTGCATTTAACTCATTTCCCCTCACAACAATCTTATGAAGAGTGACTTGTGTTATTCCCATTTTACAGGTGAGGAAACTGAGGAACAGGGAAATTAAGTGACTTGCCCAGGGTCACACAGCTAGTGGCAGAGGTGGCTTGAAGCCATGTCATCTGCTGGTGACGGTGAGCAGTTCCCAGAACAAGCGGATTTAGAGCTTCTTCCTACAACCTGCCCCGGGCCCATCAGCATCCCAGTCCCTTGCCGTGCTCTCCTCTTCCCTTCCTTTCCATGCAGTCAGCATCTTTGTTCATGCTGAAAGCTTTACTTGTTTATCAGCTTACCCGTGGTTGTCTGTTCACTGTGAGCCTGTAGGCTCCCTGAGGGCAGCCTTGTCAGCCAGTTTTGTTCCCTGCTGCTTTGCAGCTCTGGAACAGGACCTGTCACAGACAGGCCACTCTGTACATGCTTGTAGAAACAAAAAAGGAATGATTTAGGGAGTGGTCACCCAAGTAGTGGCCTTCTCTGTTTAAATAGTTTTTTCGTCACAGCAGTGAGGCCCCAGGTGCAGTCTGGGCAGACTGTGTGTGTGCCTCAGCATGTGTGTGTCTGTGTGTGTGCTTGTGTGTGTCTGTGTGTGTCCCAGCAGTGTCCTGGCTGGAAGCTGTCAGCCCATTGGGCTGGCTGGGCTGTGAGCTGTCTGTGTTTCGTGGCAGCCTAATCATGCCTGACAGATTGATTAGGGGAGAAAGTTGCTGCGTCTCCATCACAACAGACAGACTGAGCGTGTCTCCACTTAACCTTTCCCATCACACAGGAAGGCAGGGAGTGCAGGCTGGGGCAGAGAGGAGGGGGTCAGGCATGGAGCGTGAGCAGGAAGTCTGCAGAGAGACAGAGGGAACAGGGGGTGGGGGGGTGCAGCACAGTGAGTATGCATGAACAAGCCAGAGGAGCTGCAGGAAGAGGTTGGAAGACAAGGGAGGAAGATATGGAGCTGGTGGGGCTTGTCCCACCATGGTGCGTGCAGGGAGCCCCAGGTCCACAGACATCCTCATTGGAGAAGCATTGCCCTCTCCCTTGGATCAGCGGGGTGGTTGGTTGGACAACCTGCAGGCCCACAGCCCTTGGGTGACCCTGAAGCCTGGCTCTGAACTGCAGTCAGGAAGGGAGTGAAGCAGAGTGAAAGTGTTCAGGAACCTTCAGAGATGAACCATCTGCCATGGGCTCCCCTCTTATGGCTGAATGATCAATGGCCACTCAACCTTCAGCTGGGAGGAGAGGAGGAGCTCTGGCTGAACTAAGAAAGCTGCAGAGGCCCTTGGAAAGCATCAGTCTACCCCTCCCAGTTTTATCGGAGGTAACAGGTCTAGAAAAGGGAAGGAACTCTCCCAAGCCATTTATTCACCCACCACCAGTGGCTTCTTTCATAGATGCTGAGCCTGGTGGGTGCCTGGGGTGACAGTGATTCTCCTGGATCTGTCTTCTCTGTCCTAGAGGCTTCACAGTGGGAGACTTATAACAACTGTCACAGTAGACCCTAGAGAGAAAGTCGCTGCCTCCAGCTCTGCACACGGTCTTGTCTACAATTCCACAGGGGCTACAGGATGCAATGAAGACCCTGGGTTTCACCCAGACCACTCCATTTCGGGTGAAGAGGCCCATTGCTTCTAGAAACCTGGCCACTAATGTTCTGAATCATTATACTTTTTTAATTGGGACAGTCTTAGTGGCAGATATTATATGCCACCAAGCCACCCCTTATATTGTGTTTTTTGTCAAACGTTTAAATGTTACTAGTTAACTGGGATTAAAAAAAAAAACCCAAATATAATATTCAAAATTTTATTTTAGAATGCTTAGCAGGGGGAACAAACTAGACAGATCCAGCAATGATAACAGTCGTTATTATTGGGGAATTAGGTCTGGGAATTAGAATTATATTTTTTTGCATCCCGTCTATTTTATAATTAAAACAATAGGCATTACTCTCCTAAAAGTGGTATGCCTGGTTTGGAACACATAAAGGATCTCAGTTTCATAAATGAGACACACATAGCAAAATGTCTGTAAAATGAAAGTTTTAAAAATAATAGTGGCTGTGTTGTGAAGCTGTGAGTGATTTTTTCTTTTCTTCTACTTCCTCTTCTCAAAATCAGCTGCATTACTAACATGAGGGGCACAGGGTGGGTATGGGTGGGGAGGGGAGGACAATATTTCTAACAAACAAAACTTTCATTCTCACTGTTCTTCCTCACCCTCATCAGGAGAGGCCCAGCAGAGAGGAAGACAATTGTAGCTTTACTCAAAGCTCTGGGCTGGAGGCCCTTGGAAAGACACACACAATAAAATCAGTTCAACAATCAGCAGACATTGTTAATGGCCTTCCTGAATCTGCCCGCTCCCTTTGTGTCTCTGGCTGTATTCCAGGGTTGATCCTCTTCCCAGAGGCCAGGTGTGCTGCAAGTGTCCTTTGGCCCTGACAGGACCCCAGCGTTTCTCCATGGAACACTATCGGCATTTGTGATACAGACGTGGAGCATCTCTGCCCCCCAGGGACTATATGCTCAGAGAGGCCCCAGATGCTACATCTTCTAAAACCTCCTCCCCACATGTCCAAATGTTCCCCGGTGAGGCTGCTACCCCGATTGAAACCCCCTGGAAACCAATTGCCATGGCTGTATTTCCTTTGCTACCAATTTAAGAAAGATCAGGGGTTAGGGGTTGAATTGTATCCCTCTAGAAAAGATATATTGAAATCCTAAGACCCAGTACCTGTGAATTTAACCTTATTTAGAAATAGGGTCTTTACAGATGCAGTCAAGTTAAGACAAAGTCATTAAGGAGGGTTGTAGTGCAATGCAACTGTATCATTATAAAAAGAGGGAAATTTGGGCACAGACAAATTTCTGTGGGAGAGGGAGGACTATGTGAAAAGACATGAAAGATGAGTTATGCTGCTGCAAGCCCAGGAATGCCAGAGCTGCAAAGATGAAAGGGACAAGAAAAGACCCTTCTACCACATGTTCAGGAAGAGCATGGTCCTGCTGAAGCCTTGCTTTAGACTTCAAGCCTCCAGAATTGTGAGAAAATACATTTCTGTTGTTCTAAGCAACCCAGTTTGTGGTGCTTTGGTACAGCAGCCCAGCAAACCGATAAAGCAGGAGACTCTATTCTAGACAATAACATTTGAGGGAAAGCCCATTGGGGAAATGTTTCCCACTAATACAAAGAGCCCAAATAGAAACAAAGGTTTATCTGACGATGGTGTTGTCGTGTCTGTATGTGGTGGCGGGAACTGCTGCAGCCATCTTGAGCATGTGAGAGACAAAGCTGATAAAATAAGCCTGTAAAGAATAAAGAAGAACCTGGGTCATTGGTGATTGTTAAGGCTTTGCAGCAATCAGCCCTACAATCACTCAGTCTTCTTATGTCAGATAATAAATTCAAATGCCTCCTCAATGACACGCACATAATATAAATCAATCAATCAACAGCCTACGGTCAACGGTGGATAGAAGTGAAGAAGTTGGTAAAAAGTAGCCAACCTTAGTTTGTCAATATCAGGTTCGCAAGTCAGTGCCCTAGAACAGAGAAACCTAACAAGGATATTATTTGCTCTTGTCTTAGTCAATCTTAATTTTCCAGCTATAGTGACAGAAATATATAAAAGCACAGTCTGCCTGGACAGGAAGAGAGTTTAATCTTCATCTCATGCAGTGGTTCTTAAAGCATGGTCCAGGGACCTCTGGGGGCCAGTGAAGTCAAAATTATTTTTATAATAATACCAAGGTGTCATTTGCCTTTTTCACTCTGATTCTTTCATAAGCATTCAGTGCATATTCCAGAGGCTGTATGACCTGTGATATCACAACAGATTGAATGCAAAAACAGGCATGCAAGTCCAGCTGTCTTCTGATAAACCAGACATGAAAGAGAGTTCCAAAATGGAAAACAAGACCACTGTTTTACAAACTTTTCTGTAAAATAGTTATTTTCATAAAATATCATTTGTATTAATATGCAATGGGTTTGCTAAGATTTTAAAATAATAAATATTTTATACAAATATTTAAAAATTTCTCTGAAGATAAAAGTATGTGTAACTCATATAAATGAAAGCTCTGTAGACTCCTCAGTAATATTTAACAGTGTAAAGGGACACTGAGACAAACGTGCTTTCAAACTGCTGATCTAGTGACAGGATGGTTGACCCAGGGCAAGGCGAGAGGCGGTCATTTAGCTGGGACTGTAGACAGAGGCATGGAACTGGCTTAGCTGATGATAGTAACAGCAAATATGTGTAGGTGCCTGTAACAGGCTAGTCATTAAGCAGAACATTTATACCCATTACCTTGCATCATTCTCACATCAACCGTTTATCCTATAACTTTCCTATGAGATAAGCAGGTGGACACTACAAAACCCATTTTGCAGATGAGAAAACTGTGGATTAAGTAAGACAATCCTCTGCTCAAAGTCTTACAGCTAGTAAATGCTCAAGTCAGGATTCAAATCTGACACCAAAACTAGTGTTTCTGAATCTGGTGTCTTAGCCTCTGCACTTTCATGGAGCCAAAACTTGAGCCCCAACACTTACCAGTGTTTGAACTTCAGTCCATACTCTGAGCTCCCTAGGCCTCAGTATCCTCATCTGAATAATGGACATGGAAATATCTAGATTGTGAGGATCAGTGGAAATCACAGATGTGAGAACAATTTGTAAATAGTAAAGTTGATGCGCTTATTATGACCCCTGCCTTCCAGCTGTGGTCTCTTTTGTGAGGACGATTTTGCGGATGGTTGTGACCATTAAAAGTATGGACCCACTTTCATGTTTCAAGCATATACATTTTTATATTAATACTCAGAGAAATACTTCAGCCTGTAAATCTCTTCTCTCTCTCTCTCTCACACACACACACACATGAACATGCACACACACGCACAGAGTCTCAGCAGCTTTTGTGGAGGCAGAGACTGGCTTAGCAGGGTTAATAAATGCACCCCACAGCTAGAAGGAGTATCCAGCACCAGGTGCTAGGCAGTGGGCCACGCCCTCCCATCTCTGGACGACAAACAGTCAACAGCACTTGAGATGTGACAGGCCTTTTCTGAATTTTTTCTCTTTCAGCACAAAACTAAATAAGCACCATTTCCAGGCACTGTTTTGTGAGGCAAGTAATAGAGCCTGAAACAATTATTAGATATTTACTGTAGCAAAAGCACTGAACTGAGATGTGCTTTAAAAACACTAAACAGTAAAGCAAGGAGGGAGATAGAGTGGGATCAACTCTGGAAGAGGCAGGCAGTGTCTCAGGCTGTGACCCTGCTGCTGGCTATGGCTTTGCAGTGGGGGAACAGTCTGATTTATGCCAGCTCCCTGCCCCGATTCTTAGCCAGTGTGCGTCCTTGGGCAAGCCACATCCCCTCTCTGGACCTCAGTTTTCTCTGCTATGCTCTGAGGGTTGACCAGAAGACCCATATAACTCTGTGACCCCTGTAAAGTATGTCCCTGTGGTTTCACTGTACTGGGGTTAGTGTCCCTAGGAACAAAGGGGCAGAAGTGAGTGATGGGAGAAAGGATGAGTCAGAGCTTTAGACCAGGGTTTCCCATGCCTCTTGTGCATCTCCCAGCTCCCCAGGAAGTCTTGCAAAGTGTGTGCATAGGGTGTTGGGGGTGCTAAGGACCAGCTCTGGAAGGAACAAAGGCCAAGAAATGGAGGCAGGGACAGAGGGAGAGACCCATGGCGGAAACAGATGAAGGCACCTCTCTGGTCCCTTATCCCTCCATGATGCCCTTGCCCCTAGCTCCCTTGTGCCTGCACAACTTTGCCACTGAAGTCCCTGCACTCACCTATGCCCATCTCCCCATGACTATCCCTCACTCCACTCTCTGAAATCATCTCCTCTCTCTCTCTCTCCTTTCTAGCTGTTGATTCTGGCTCTCAGAAGCCCAGAGCTATATTCCTTTCTCACCCACAGTGGCCTTCTGATCCTGGATGCTTGGACACACCTAATTATCTTCTCTTGCCAACTCTTCTGTGAGTTAGAAAAAGCTTTTGCTTTGCAGTCAAAAGATATGGCCTCTAGGTCCACCTCTGTCACTTACCACTGGTGGGCCCTCAGGCAAGTGCTTCTCTTTTTGAACCTCAGTTTCCTTATTTGTAATTTAGGGCTAAAATGAATACTTCTTCACAGGGTGTTTTGGTGACTACACATGAAGGCACTTTCTAAGCTGATATGGTGCTTAAATGCTATAATTTGGCTACAATGTGCTTGATTTAATTTAATTTCGTTATCGCCTTTAGAGCCCTTGTGAAAACAGCAAGGTTTGCACACACAGGCATATTTTGGAGAGAAAGTCTATCTACCTTCCATGGGGCCCTTTACTTTTACACACATACACATACTATACACACACATGCACGCGCACACACACACACACACACAGACTTGAGGCTCCACAAATAGACTTAAGAGAAGGCACGTGATGGGGGAGGGGTGGTGTACCCTACAGGGAGGGAGGAAGGACGGGGAGAAAGAGAGAGGGTTTCCCTTGCCCCAGCCCCTGGGTTTCCTCACCTGAATGTCCACAAGAGGGTTGAAAGCTACTCATTATTGGCTGAATTGTGTGAAAAGACTCCTAAGAAGTGCACCCTTCCAACTCGCCTCCTCTCAGTACCTCCTCACTCATCTGCATTGTCTGAATATGGACATTCTGCCTTCTAGAACTGGGGAGGTAGACAGCAGGTATTCTCCAGTTTGGGAGTAGCAAGAGCTTGGATGTGAGGACTACCATGGCCTCATCGGCAACACTGTGGAAGCCAGCGCAGGCCGACTGATAGAGTTTGGATGTCTTCCCCCTCCAAATCTAATGTTGAAAAGCAGTCTCCGATGTTGGGATCCCCAGTGCAATTCTGTCAATATTGGAGGTGAGGCATGATGGCAGGTGACTGGAGCATGGGGTGGATCTCTCATAAATGGTTTAGCACCATCCCCTTGGTGATGAGTGAGTTCTTGCTCAGTTAGTTCACATGAAATTTGGTTGTTCAAAAGGGTCTGGACCACCCCCTTCTCTTTTTCACCATGTGATGCACTGGCTCCGACTTTGCCTTCTGCCATGATTGGAAGTTTCCTGAGGCCTTCACCAGAAGCAGGTGCCAGTACTATGCTACTCATATAGCCTACAAAGCCATGAGACAAAAATAAACCATTTTAAAATATATATATATACATAAATTACTCAGTCTCAGGTATTTCTTTATAGTGATTCAAGAATGGCCCAACATATTGACCTTGGGCCAGGAACCCCCCGCCCTGCTTCCATGGCTGGCTCTGAGGCAATGGTTCCTGGGAGAACTTTAGCTGGGCACCTACCATGTGCCACTCTAACTCAGAGTTCAAAGAACACGGAGAGGATGGTTATGATTCTGGTCTGGCCCAGTGGGTGGCACAACCCAGCAGTGGATCAAGTTTGGCCAACAGGACCCTCCGAGTCATATGGCATCTGGGTTTTACGTCCAATCACAGCAGAATCCTGACCCCCGCAGAATTTTGTCCTCTTCTAATACCAGGGAGTCCTGGATCCCTGGAGGGTTGTGGTCTCTGTAATCCATGTCACTCTGAGGTCCTAACTCCTTCTGCACCCACACCCATTCACCCCACCCTGGCACAACATAAGGCAGGACCTTTAGCAGAACCTGGAGGGTTTGCTGTGCAGAACTGAATTATCAACTACAAGGTGTCTGGGCGCAGGAAACTGGCAAAGAATGCTGGGAGAGGGTAGGGACAGCAAAGATAAGTCAGGTTGCCCATTTTTTACATTGTGAAGACTTTTTGGAGATGCCGACAGGGGTCTCACCTGGAGGAGGGAGTGAATCATTCTTCTTCAAGAGACACATCAAGAACTCAGTATGTGTAGCTATTAGGGGTGAAGATGTGCAAACTTTTCCATAGTTGGGAAGGCACATTTGCCAACAACACAGTGACTTCATTTTCCTGGCAAAGGGAAGGGACTAACATTTATGATGCACCTACTGTATGCTCCAAGGTTGTTTCATTGCTAGGTTGCCTGAGGACAGAGGAAAATATGACTCTGTAAGATTATTATTACTACACTCCACAGATAGAAGACACTGTTAGCTGCCCAAATTCACAAAACTAGTCATTGGCCAAGCCAGAATTCGAACTCAGGCCTTTGGATGTCAGAGCTGATGCACTTTTTACATCTGCATGATACTTCTCTGGAATCATATAACCCTAATCAGAATAAAAATGAGCAAGAATGAGTGCATGGGTCTACAATTGTGAGAACCTCAACTCTTCCATGCTCACCAAAGTCAGGGGACTTCGTAATTCACAAAGATGGAAGAAAAACTGCTCCCCTCCAGCCAGCCCCTTGTACTCCATGTGACAAATGTTCACACTCTTGCTGCCTGAGTCACACATACCAGTAAATAGTACAAATAATGATCCACATATTTCATGTTTATAGCCTCTGTTCTATCAGAATCCTTAAGCAACTCCTATACATCAATTTATTTGCCAACAGGTGCAGTGGTCAAGGTGAAGGGTCAGTACCATGAGGCCACCCTGGGGGATCCTCTGGAGACCCTGAGCCATTCCGGGGTGGCATTCCCACAATACACCACTGTACAGGGAGTGAAGCTTGTGGTAATCATCTTTGGGTAGCGGTGGGTCTAGGTTCCAAGGTGAAAAGATGAAAACTTGTGCTTTGTTCTATGCAACATTTAGCTTTGAACAGAAGACAGACATCAAGAAAGTGAAAGGGCAAGGTCCTAGACAAGATGGGGTTGAAACAGAAAATGAATAAGGGAGAAGGAAGCAGGCAGAGACTGTACAAGGTAAGGAAGAAGAAGAAATACGGTAAGAAGAAAACAAGTAGAGGTTGTGTTCTCTTTCTCCTTCTTCCTAAACTGAAGTAGAAAGGGAAGGTCTATTGAGACACACTTATGTTATTAAAAATACCTCCAGCTCATCCAGGTCTCCCCACCTCACCTACTAGTGAGTCTACCTTCTCTGAGTCACTGGGAACAAGTCTATATAGGCAAAACAATGAGCATTTCCACACTTGAATGTGAGTCATACGGATGGAAAATCTGTACAGATGGGTTGCTTCCTCTAGGAGAGAGTTTCTCAACTTTGGCACTGTTGACACTTCGGGCCAGACAATTCTTTGTCATAGGACCTTCCTATGCATTATAGGATGTTTAGCAGCGCCCTAGGCCCCTACCCACTAGATGCCAGTAAAACCCTCAGTGTGACAACATAAAATGTCTCTAGACATTGCCAAAATTGCTCCTGGTTGAAAACTGCTGCTCCAGAAAGCTAGGGCTACCTGCTTCCTGGAATGAGTTTTTAGAAATAGTTACTCTGCCTTCCTGCATCTTGAAGGACCTGCCTTACAACTGGTCCCCATGTCTGATGATCCATTTCTAGATGTACCGCGAGAGAGAATTTGTATAAACATCAAGGGTGGGTGCTTTTCTTCTACCTCTGAGGTCCACTCCCCAAACACCCCTGCAAAGTCTGGTATAGACTAGGAATAAAAAGCTCTAGTATTGGTCAGTGAGAGGCAGAATCACTGAGAAGGATTCTGAGTCAGCAGAGCCTGGCTATGGGGCCCCTCTGTCCTGGGGACATGGATCCCTCCATCTTTTCTTGTGCAAGTAGAAGCAGAAGACACCTGGCAGGCTGCATCTACATGTGTACCCTTGATCAGGCACCCATGGCCTTTGTTCCTCTGTATTTCCATCTGCAATGGAAGGGACTGCACTGGAAGACCTATCAGGTTTCCACCCAACTCCGATGAACCACATTCTGAGAGTTTATGACTCTGAGGTTATAATTAGAAAAAACCTGATCTTGAGGTGCATTAAGGATATGCAGAGCATGCTATGAATTCCCTCATGGTTACCTTTTAATTACCTGAATGGATACAGGCAAGCATTGCTAATTTGAAATGAAAAGATAAACACAAATCTAATCTGACTGGACATCAAATGCAACATGACTCTCTCTCTCTCTCTCTCTCTCTCTCTCTCTCTCTGTCTCAAACACACACACACACACACACATACACACACACATCTGTAATAGAAAGGGGACCCCCAAGAGCTCAAGGAGAAGCCACACATAGAAACAATTCATCAATAATTGACAGTTGGTCAAACATTTGGCCATTTTTTAATTTTTAAATTTAACAGATAACATTGATTGTATATATTTATTGTGTACAACATGATGGTTTGAAGTATATATATATATATATATACACAAACATATATTTTGATTAATCTTTAGCAATAAGCCAAAGCCTAACTTGACCTGAATGCTTGGTTAATGTTTAATGTCAGCAAAATGCCAGAGTCTACCTGCCTTTAACTCCCCCTGGCCCAACAAGATCAAAGGAAGAAAACATCTCTGCCCTCTCATCCTGAATTTCTCCGTGGCTGTTCCATTTTCTCTCTGTCTCAGTGTCTCTCCATTTGCATATATCTCTGAGTCTCTGCATCTCAGTCTCTGGGTCTCTGTACCTGTTCATCTCTGTGTGCACCTCTATGTCTCCATCATCTTTCTGTGTGCCCCCCTACCCCCACCTCCATCTCCCTCCCTCCCTTGCTCCTTCTCGCTCTTTCTCCCACCAATCACAACAAATTGACAAGGAGCGGAGGCCCTGTCAGGAACATTATCTGCCTGTTCAGACCAAAGGGGTTTTCTTTGTGCATCTTGCCGTGATTCATCTTCAGAGGGGTCGATTCCTGGGCATTCATCTCTGTGTCTGCAGAAAAACTCCCTAAAGCTGCTGCTTCCCCACTCAGCCTGGACCTCTTGCTCTCTTGCAGCAACAGCTCTGTGGTTTGCTGGCTTCCGCCCCTTCAGGAAAAAAATCACTCAGGGGTGGGAGGAGATGCTGACACCACCAAGGCTGAGCTAAAAGCAGCTCCTTGGAGGGAACAGAGCCAGGACAATGGGCCCTGGGACAAGAACTCCAGCCAGCTCCCAGCCCCCTCCGCCCACCTCAGAGGGCGTGCCTCTCATCTTGTATGCTCAACATCGTGATTATTTATGGAGTTGTAAAGTGTCCTTCAAGCAGCTCATTCTTCTCAACAAGCTGTAAGGCAGGCGAGAGAAGGCGCCGGCCAAAACCAGGCTGCTTGGGGAGGAGGTGGCAGGCCTGGGAGTGAGAGACCCCTTCATCCTCCCCCCACTCAACTCGCCTTTCAGGCTGACCTTGGAGAGTGGAGACTGGTTCAGATTTCCTCTTCTGTGTGTATCTTCCCCCAGAGAGCTGTGTGCTAGCTGTGTGCTCCGAGAACAAGAGAAACACGTAGGGCCTGCTGGAAGGGGTGACGGTGAGCATGTCAGGGTCTGAGCAAAGACAAGAGTGAGGTACGAGCTGGCCTCCACTCTAATGCCTTTCCCCAGAGCTGAGGGTCTCCCTGCTGTGTCAGGCAGACTGGGCACAGCCTTCACACGCCCATTCCCACGTCTCGGTAAGCAGAAATCACTGCTCAAGCCATTAGAACAAGGCTGAAACTCACAAGAGGCCCCTCTGGCTATGGGTATGCCCCTGGGCCAAGCCAAGGATGGTGGGGATCATCCTAAGTGTTTTTGGAAATGACGGTGGACAAGGATTACCTAGGGGTGGCCCCCTCAGTACTCACAATCTGAGATACAGGGAAGACTGGGGTTTTAGGAATGGGGTTCTTAGTAGCATGCTGTACCGACATCTGGGTCAGATTGACGGTAATCTTGGCCATGCTTTTTTTGTAGGAGAATAATCACTGAATGCATCAAAGGTCGGAATGAGAGTATACTAGGAGTCAAGAGATAAGTCATGATAGCTTGAGAAAGTGAGCTGACCCCTGAGTAACTAACAATATGCAGTGGCTGAGGGCAAGGGGGCACCTTTGCTCCTGGAGTTAGAGATGAAGTGGCTGATAATAGAGAAGCAGGGGTCCTCCACAACTTGGAATGGTGGCGCAGTGGACTTGGGATGTAGCATGGTGCTGAAGCACATGCTCTCAGGCACCAAATGCCCTGGGTGTGAATCCTGGCTTTAGAGTCAACAAGTTGTAAGACTCCAGGCAGCTCCCTCAACTTCAGTGTGCCTCAGTTTTCTCAACTGTACAATGGGGCTAATAGAGCAATATGCCTCCTAGGTATGTTGTGAGAGTTAATAAGATAGTAGACCAGTACCTAGCATATTGTAAATAGCTATTATTATTTTCATAGCTATTACTGGACTCAGAGAATTGAATTTTATTTCCACCTAATTCCAAGTCCAGACCTTAAACCAGACACTTTATTTCTTCAGGCTTTGGTTTCTTGTATAAACTTGTAACTACCTCACAAGGTTGTTGTAAAGATTAAATGTGAATGTATGCGGGCACATTTTCTAAAACTGCAAGGGATTATCCAAATGTGAGCTGGTTCCCAAGTACCACCAAGGGAGGGGACGGCATCTAAGGAATGAGGAAGAAAGGAAATAAATCTGATGGACCCATATCTGGATTGGGTCTTGGGAGGTATTAAGAGTACCTTCATGGGGCAATCCAGGAAGGCTTCCTGCAAGAGGACAGTTATGCAAGCTTGACTCTCAGCAGTCTGAAAAAAAAGTGAACTCACTGTGAGAAAATTATTTGACAAGATGTTCTGTAAGCAGTGATACCTACTGCCATGGGTTCTGCAATAAGGAGCAACAATTCTAAACCAGGTTGTTACCTTCTTGGGTCTGCAGAGGAGGAGAGACACAGGCCTCATGGAGAGTGTGTCTGGGACAACATCATCTCCAGGAGGAAATACATACTTTAATCCTGTCAAATGTTTGTGTCCCCTGAAGCCTCAAAGGCCCTGTCATTAGTGATGTTCACAAATATTTTGGTTCTTTCTCTTTCCTGGCACGTGATAGGATGCATGTTCCTGTGCTTTAAAGTTAGGCATGGGCATGTGATTTGTCTGCAGCTTGCATGTGACTTGCAATGAAATGTAGACATGCTTAATTGCCAACACTTGACTTCAGTTTTCCTTTTGTTGTTTTTTGCATTAGGAATCTTAGAAGCTTGTATCCAGGTGATGCCTCTCTCAGCCCAGTCTCTGAGTGACTCAGCAAGGAGACATTGCTTCCAACTTGTGTTGAATATGTAACATGGGCAATGAATAAAAACCCCTCTTTGCATGAAAATGCTGAGATATTGGGGTCATTTGTTTCTGCAGCACAATCTCGCTCATCCTGACTAATGCAGCTCTAAAACATACAGCCTCAGCACCTGCTTTGTATTGCTACAGCCAGCCTCTGGGTAAAACGTGGATCCACTTGCCCATGATCCCTAATGCAGCTACAATGATATTTGAAGAGGAATAGAGGGGAGGACTAGCACACAGGTGAACAGGGAGTAAAAACAGGAGGTGCTAAGCCTGGGGTGCCCCACCCCATGAGAATAAGTGTTGCTGGGCTTAGAGAAATGCTGAACTGATCTTGTTCACTTCCATAACATCTTGTTCTCTGTTCCTGTGTTCCTGTCACGGAATGCCTCTTGAACTAGAATATTCAGATCTCTCCTCACTGATGCACATGGTTTCTGTGGAATCGAGAACTTTCCAAGAAAAGGCGTGTCATAGAAAATTGTACCTACGATGATCTTATTCCCCAATTCTTCCCCCAGTCTCAAAACAATCCTCTCAGTGCCCAGGCTTTCATCTCATTGATCTGGATGTGATTTACAGCAGACAATAATAAATAATCATTTTAATAATATTAGCCTTTTGCGGAACACTTACTATGTGTCAGGCAGTGCTTTAAGCTTGGGTCTGCAGAGGAGGAGAGACACAGGCCTCATGGAGAGTGTGGAGAAGCTTAAAATCTTCACCAAAACCTCGTGAGGATGTACCATTGTTGCCATTTTTCAGACAAGGCAATTGAGGCACAGAGCAACTAAGTTACACGCACAGGATCAACAAACCCACTCAAACCCAGTCCATATGACTCCATAGCCTGTGGTCTTAATCACCACACCATACAATAAGCATAACATTTTATCTGCCTGGAATCTGACGTCTTGGCAAGGGTCCCCATCCGTTCTATCCTGGGGAGACTCAGGAGCAGGGTTGGATCTCAGGGTATCATTTGAACAGAGTTGCTATACCACATCACAGACATCAGACCCTGCTATGGCCAGAACCTCTTTGGTGTCTCTGCCAGCCCTCTGTTCCCTCAGGCCTACAATTGCCCTCACCTATTATTTCAAGAGCAGCTCTTTTACTGGCTACTTCGGAAGCAGATGTTGACTTCTTGAGGTATACCCCACTGTTTGTGGCTACCTAACAGCTATTGCCTTCTCTCTTGTAAGAAAACACTTATTTGGGGTGGTGGAACTGTGCCAAGCTCATTGCCACACTTCTTCAGCTGTGAAGTGAGTTCCTTGGTCATGAACAATGCTGTGTGGAATAGCATAATGGCGGATAAGGTGTGATGAGGATAAAACCTGCTTGGTCTAACTTGGTTGTGATAACTCCATTCTCTGTTGCCAGTGACTATTCTAGGACTCAGCATGTAGCTCCATTCTGGCCAATGAGATGACAAGAAAGCCTACAGGGGGTGCAGAGGTACTGAGAAAACTTATCCTCCTGAAGAGGAATGTCCCTCCCACCTTGCCGCTTGGGAGTCAGGCAGCCATCTAGCAACTTGAGGGACAACGACCTGGTGGCCTGGCAGAGTGGCCAGGCAGGAAAAGCCTGGGGTTTGGATGACCTCATTGAGCTGCCCCAAGCCTGGAATTACCTCTTTTGCACCCAAATAAACCCCTACTACTGAAATCACTTTTGTTCGGATGCTTGGTTACTTGCTGCCTAACAGATCTTACCAAGAACAGCTCTCACTGGTTTATTTTCTCCTAAGATGCTGTTTAAAGCAAAGGGATCCAATTAGTATGGAAATAACCACTTTCCCACACTTAGAAAGACCACCGTGCAGATATCTGAGAAATGAAAGTATTCTCCAGGTCAGGTCTCAGTGACCAAAACACAATTAACTCTGATTCATTGCACATTTTAAATCAAAATATATTCACTATCTAACCCTAAATACAACCATATGACTTATTTTTTGCCAGGGAGACAAAATTCCACTAATGTCTTACAGACATTACAGAGAACTCTCCCATGCACTTGCTTGCTTTCCTTTAGTTCCAAGTGGAGATAATGACAGGCAGAACTTTAAGAAGCTTCTTCCACAAGCCCTGGGAGGCACTGGGTATATAGAAAGGATGGGAGAAAGGTACCTTGAAAAGGACAAGAGAAGCTGCACAGAATATGAGCCAACTCCTTGGTAGGGGGCAGTCCCCCAAAGCCTGACCATGGGAACAAGAGGCAGCTGTGGTTCAGGGGTTCCAAGACTGACAGATATAGGCTTTAAATTGCTGATCCACATTTGCTGTGTGACCCTGGGCACTTCACTTCCCTTCTCTGAGCTTCCGTGTACTTGAGAGTAAAAACAGCACAGTAATATCTTAACTGGTGAAAATGAAAGGAGCTTGGAGTAGGGGTTAGGGAAATGACAGCCATTACTAGTACTCTGGCTCCAACCTGGCCTGGGATAAGCAAGGTGATTTCTAACAGAACTCTTCCAATTCCTCAATGGGGAGGCAGCTCCATAGAAGCGGGTGGCTGTATCCACTGAGACATCCAGGCTGAGCAGTAGTGGCTCTGGATGACATGTTTCATGTCTTTCGGAGGCAGATTCTGCAGTGTGGCTGAGTCTGTGGCTACGTTGCTCTGATTGGCAGGAGGAAGCTTAGCTTAGATGAGTTTCTAGAGGATCTGGGTAGGAATTCATCACGCCAGCATAGAGTAATAAAACAGGTCATGTTTTAGAGCCAGAATACTAGAATTTTTAACACAACCCTGCCACTGACCAGCTTTAGAGTCTTGGGAAATATATTTAAGGGTTATATGCCTCAGTTTCCCCATCTGGAAGGTGGGACTCATAACCCTTTGTCACAGGAGTGTATGAGATTTGATGATGATGAAAGCACTGAATGACAGGTAGCCAGGGCTTCTCTTACTGACCCGTCACAGGCTATCCCATGAAGGCATCCAGCACATGTAGAAGGGGAGGGGATGTTCTGAGTAGAAGAGTAAGTACAGTGGCTCATTTTCAAGTCCAATTCCCCACTTTAATTGAGTTTTGCTGAAAAGCCCCATGCAAGCATTTTTCCTGCCATTTTGCCAGATTTGATTCTCACTGATAACACAAATGCGAGTTGCTGCTGAAGATAGATGACTGCTGTTGGCAGTGGGATGAGATGGTACGGATGAGCAAGTGGGCCTGGGAAGAGCGGAACTTGCTCTGCTCTGATCAGGGCCCCTATTGATGTGCCTCTCCCCACCAGCCTCTGCTCATGCCTATCCTGCCTGGGCATTCCCAGCCAACATTCCCAGCCCTCACCCTCACCAGACTCACCTTGTGGGACAAGAGGCACCCACAATGTCTAGGTCCTACTCTTTCTTTAAGTCTGCCTAAGATCAAAGTGTATCTTTTGGAAGGTGTCATCACAAGACTCCTGAATTAGGATCAGTCCACAAGGTTACCTGGTAGAGAGCAGGACACTGATGGAACAGAAAGCATTGGTTTGTATTTTTTAAAGCTTTATACAAATGTCATATTCACCACATCTCCTGAAACGTACTTTTTCTTTAATCAAAGTTACATGTTTGAGATGTATTCATGATGATCTATGGAGCTGATTCAATCATTTTCTCTACTGTATAGATGGACATTTTGGTTTTCTCCAGTTGTTGCTATTGCAAGCAAATCCATAATTAACAGTCACACTCACATCTCCTTGTGCACACGTGGGAGAGATCCTGGGTACATACCCAGGAGGAGAATGCCTGGGTAGAAAGGATAGCTTTGGATAGTGGTGGCAGGGTGGGACATGAGTCATGTTGCAGGCTTTAGTACCCTGTGTGATGGAGGAAGCCTCTCAGAGATGGAAAAATCTTTGTAGGTTCAGTTTCGAGGAGGGTCAACCCATTTCCTTCACCAGCAGACCAGCTACAGGGAAAGGTCCCCATCGCTCACCCTCACATTCCACGCACTGCAACAGGGTAGGAAGATAGGAGCTGTCACAGTCCTCAGTGCAGGATTAGCAATAGAAAATAAACAGAAAGCCAAAATGGGAGTAAAAAGATCCAGCCACTTCACAGTTATTGCCATCTTTCAAAAGAAACTGCAGTCATTTTCTCTAAATGGAGAATTCTTACCTGAACAAAATCCCCTGCAACTTGAAGAGAAATCAAATAAAGAAATAAAGGCTCCATTGTGATTCTCACTCTTACCCCAGAGGAATTCCAGTTAAACACACTTCTTAGTTTCTCTTTCGATGTCGTGTCTTTTAAAATAAAATATTTTCGACATAAAATATATAGCTAATAATATTATGAACATTATGGACCCATCGACCATTTTACAAAATTAAACATTATAGTTTGAATTGACAGCCCTTACAAACTCTTCCCAGGCCCCTCACATTCCTGAATCTAGTGTTTGTCATGCCCATTTCTATACAGGTTTTCATGCTTGCCCAGGATATAGATATCCATAAATAATAGAAAGCATTGGTTTGTATTTTTTAAAGTTTTATACAAATGGCATATTCACTGCACCTCCTGAAACTTGCTTTTCCTTTATTCAGCGTTACATGTTTGAGATGCATTCATGATGATCCATGGAGCTCTGATTCAATCATTTTCTCTGCTGTATAGACGGACATTTTGGTTTTCTCCGGTTGTTGCTATTGCAAGCAAATCCACAATTAATAGTCACACTCATGTCTCCTCGTGCACACATGGGAGAGATTCTAGGTACCTACCCAGGAGGAGAATGCCTGGGTAGAAAATGGGCGCTATCACTTTCACAAGGGGAGGAAGGGTGAATGAAGCAAGTGTTCCACAAGAACCCCTGGCTGAGAACCTCCCACATCTACATGGCAGAGAACACTTTGCCCAAAGGCAGTGGCATCTACCCTAATGAGCAAAATCAGACTGTGGTCAAGGTATCCAGTAGTTTTCACAATTGCTGTCCTTTCCTCCTAAGAAAGGTGTGAACAGACAGAATGGTGTGTGAGGGCAGGTGGTGTGTGTGTGTATATGTGTGTGTGTGTGTGTGTAAGATCCACAGAAGCAGCGTCCTTTGTCTTTTTGACCGATGCATACCAGCACCCAGAACAGTGCTGCGTGTGCATGTGATAAATACTCCTTACTTGAACATATACCATGCATGGATGTGTACATGTGTGTGCACCCATGTACATGTTCTGTGCTGAGGAGCACTCCCCAGTCAGGGAGGGCACAAGAGCTGAGATGTTGTTGGGAAGCAATATGGTCTGCACTCCCAATCCCTTAGTGCAAACCTAACGACAGACCACCGAATCGTGAAGAAAGGGAAATGGTCTGGAACACGGAACAAAGGGTTCGTGCTGCCTGCATTTCTGGGAAAGGATCTAAGAAGAAGATTCTTGGTATTTAGACAATAGGACAAAGCCGAAGGAAGACTCAAAGGAAGGCTTGTGGTCATCTTCCTCACAATAGCAAACTTCCTCCTCAGGAAGTTTGAGGAGCCAGCAAATGCAAGTCAAAGAATTAAAACATGAACGCAAAAAGGAATTTAAAAACTAAACAGACAAGATAGAGAAAACCTGACACTGACGGATGATACAAAGCAGTTTAACTTTGAGTAACTATCACCTACCTGGGGAGACTTTCAGGGACCTGGAATTTTGCTGCCCTGGACCTCAAGTTGTGGCCCCTGCCTTCCCAGACCACGGAAGCTTTGGGGGCAATTTAAGTAGCGGTAATAATGTCAGCTGTTTCTAATTTTTTCCCGGTGGTAGAAATATGGTAGGCAGAGAACAAGCTGAGATTCTGTGCTAAAGGAATGACAAGTCCAACAGGCAGGAAGAAAGTGGCAATGGGAGACTGGGGTACATAGGGGACTCTTGGGAATCTAGGGGAATTGGCCGGCGGATGGTCAGTAGCAGCAGGCTGCCTGCCAGCACTGCAGGGATAGTAAATAAGAATGATTCTGGTCTCTGGGCCAGGTTCTGAAAAAAGCAGGGCAAGCTCTAGTCCTACTGGAGGAAGAGCACAGCCTCTGGAGCCAGAGATCCAGGTCCAAATCCTACCTGTGTGCCCTTGGGCAAGCTGCTTGCTCTCTCTATGCCTCGATTTCATCATCTGTAAAATGGGAATGATAATAAGTAACACTGACTCAGTGCCTACCATGTCCCAGGCATCACCCTAAGAGTTTTTGGCATATCACATAAGCAGGTTTGGTAGCTCTTCCTGTTTTGCAAATAAGGAAAGCAAGCCTCAGGGAGATGCCTCCTAGAACTGTTGTGAGGACCTCATACAGTTGACGTGTGCAAAGCATGTCACACAGCAGGGGCTTGCCTCCAGCTGTGCTTTGTTTGTGGTTACTGTGGCAGGGGCTGGGGTCCCAAGCATACTGCCCACCCAGAGCCTCTGGCACAGGAATGGGTCAGGGAATCTGTCATCTCTGGGTTTCAAAAAGGGCAAGTGCCTTCAAGAACAGTAGAGCCTGCTTCTGAGCTTGCTTTTTTGTTCTGTGATTCCCAGAACAAAGCCTGCAGGCACTCACAGGATTTAGTAGCCTCTGACTTGGAGCTCAGCCTTTATTTTGTCAGCATACCCTCCCCGAAGGGCCTCCACAGGTTGGCTGCTGTACTGAGCACTAGACATGTGCTTTCTCCTGTGTCTTTCCAGGTAGCCTACAGATGAGAAGTGATTCATCCACTCTAGAGGGGAGACATGAAGGCTTAGAGTGGGGATGAGACCAGCCCTGATGCAGTGACAGAGTTGGGATTCCGATACTACCCAGGCCTCCTCTCACCTTCTGTCTCTCTCCCTGGCTGTGTGTTCCCCTTCAATCATTTCTGCCCAGGTTTATTAGTATCTCAATCTTGAGTCCTGCTTTTCTCTAACTCCACAGCCCCACTCTCACACTGGGAGACAAGCCCTGGGACCCTCACAAGCAGCCCTCTCATAGCCCCCAGTCCCTGTACTTCTCACTGTCCTAAGTGTCTAGAGAAACTAAAAGAGTAAAGGTGTTTTAAACTCCTTTAAAAAGGAGTTAATTTGCTCACATAAAAACCAACCCTCTCTCCCAAGGCAATAAGGGCAACCTGCACCTTGCATGCAAATTTCCCTGCCTGTTGTTTGACAGAGGATCCTATGCACGTGTGCATCCTTGGACACGGTCAGACTAGCATAACAGCCCAGAGAAGGAGCTCATGCAGATAGACACAGACACCAAAAACACATGAGAAAACACGCAGAGACAGGGGTGTGAGTAACCAGATACAACACACACCACATATACTGACCACAGATACACTCCCCACCTCAGGGGAGGCCAGCTCACAGCACACACTCTACCCCTACACAGAGACACAGAGGATCCTCCCCTCATGATTCCCAGAAAAAAGCCTGAAGATACTCATGCGATTTAGGAGTCTCTGACACTCATGACCCCTGTGTCTTTTTCTGCTCCCTTGGGACATTCTAACTCCATGTGCAGAGGCTGGGAGAGGCTCCCTGTGGCCATCTCTTCCTGTTGGAATGAAGGACATGGACTGGGGTTGGGTGGTAGCCATCTCTCTGGTGTGAGGAGAACCTTTATCCTGGCCAAGGCTGGCCATGGGGCTGGAGGTGAGGTAGGGGTATGAGGGAGGAGAGTTGAAAATTCAGATGTCTAAACTCCCAGCTGTGGCCCAGAGTTTCAGTTAGTCTCTGGCCCAGGTGACCAGATCTATTTATTTCCAGCAGAATAAATAATCGATCAGAGTTGATTTTCTAAAGAAAATCCTCCCATGTGCACTCTAGCATAAGGAACAAGTGTTGGGAGTTGGAATCCTAAAGAAGGAAATCACTTGAGTCCCAGCCTCTGAGCAGGCACCTGTGTGGTCACCCTATCCCTCCCACAGACCATCACAGGACCAGGGAATCAGAGCCAATAGGAGCCTCACCCCCAACTCCAGGAGACCCCCAAGCCCTTCACCTTTACCTCAGGGAACGACCATGGGCCTGCAGATCCCTGTGGGGTGAGGGATCTAGGGCAATGTGTGCAATCTTTTTTTTCCTTCATTGATGCCCCCAATAAGCCTTTTAAGATACTTTTTTTCCTAATTGTGTCTCTTGTAATTTTAATACCACAGATGCACTATATCTTTGTGGAGGTCCATACATCATCATAATAGCTGAGATCATTCTTCCTCCTCCCACTGAAAAAAACAATTTTTTCCCCACTAGGGCAATATTACCCTTGTCGAGGCATCCTGCTGTGGGTCAGTGGGTTCCAGGAGAGAAAGCCCTGAGCCCAGCCCAGGGGAGGCCAGAGGAAGTCTGTTCTTCCATCAGAGGATTGGGGCGTAGGGAACAGACAACAAATGGGGAGCAACATGGAGCTCAGCAAGAATTATTCGGTCTCTGGAGATTTATAAAAGAAAAATGAGCCAATTTTCTTGGTCTCCAACAAACTAAGGAAATTTCAGCAGTGGAGATGGATGCAGGCATCAGGAAGGACTTCCTGGCACCACAGTGCTGATAAGGTTCTTGCTAATTACTTGTTTATTGATTGGCCAAGAGCAAGAGGGAGGCATTGTAGGGGTGGATGAAAGTGAAGTGTGGTGGGGAAGGGCACAGGACAGTGGACACTGCCTGGCTTATATGCTCAGTAGCCCCAAGATCGTGGAGGAGGCACCAAATCACATCTCACATCTTCAAGCCTCAGCTTTCTCTTCTGTAAGAAAAGATGAAACCTATCTTGGAGTGTGGTTGCAAGTATTAAAAGATGTGATGTTGCAGAATGCCTACCACAATGACTGTCAACTGCCAGACAAGGTTAGCTCCTGTGTGGTCTTCAATTCCCTCCCCAGGTTCTTCCTCCAGCCTTCTCTACCCAGGCCCATCTTCTCCTACTGCATCTTCAAACACCAGGTGTGAGTCAGGCATCCCTGAGAGTGCGCGCACACCCACCTCACTGGGCACAGCCCTGAACTCAGGGCACTGCAGAATAGCTATGTGTCAGCACACTGACAATGTTCCAGACATGGTGCTAGGCATTTGGTATAAAGCGACTGACTTCATTTAATACCGTTCCAGTTACCTTCTGCTGTCTAACAAACCACCTCCAAACACTGGCTCAAAACAGTCACAGTTATTTATTTTTCACACAAATCTGAGAACTGACTGGACTCAGCTGGGCGGTTCTTGCTCAGGGTCTCACATTAGTGACAGTCAAATGGAATCATCTCAGAAGCATCTCAGTCACAGGCCTGGCAGTCGATGCCAGCTGCCGTCTGACCTCTATAGGGCCAACAGTAGGGACATTCACGTGTGACTTTTTCATGCTCTTCGGCTTCCTCACAGCATGGCATCTGGATTCCAAGAGCAAGTGACCAAAAAGAGACAGAGACAGAGAGAAAGAGGGATAGAAACAGGCAGAGAGAGGGGTCATGTGGAAGTTCTGTCATGTCACCTTTTATTGCCCAGCCTTGGAACTCAGGCAATGTCACCCCTTCCACATTTGTTTGATCAGATGCAAGCCATACAGGTCAATGGATAGTCACGGGGAATGAGACTGTACCTCCTGAAAGGAGGAGTGTCGAAGAGTTGATACACATGCTTTAAAGTCACAGCCACTCAGAATAATCCTGCAAGTTAAACATCATTATGCTCCATAGACAAATGAGGAGATTGAGGTTTAGTACAATTATGTAACTCATCCAAGAAAGTCTCGGTTTCCCTTTGAAGTTTTTACTTAAAAGTAGAGGAGTGGTCTCTTTCTTAGAAAATTCTTCAGTCTGGTGAGGAAAAACAACCCCACCTTGAGAAATACCCCACACACTAGCGAGACACAGCTGTACCCAAGAAGGTCTCCAAGTCTTAGTGAAGACACAGCCTTGTCCTCAAGGAACCCCAGCCTGAGGGGAGATACAGCTCCGTCCTCAGGGAGCCCCAGTATAATGGGAGATGCAACCCCATCCTCAGGGAACCCCAGTATGAGGGGAGACACAGCCCCATCCTTGGGGAGCTCTAGTCTGAGGGAGACACAGCCCCATCCTCAGGGGGCCCCATCCTGAGGGGAGACGCAGCCCTGACTCAGGGATCCCCAGTCTGATGGAGGACTCTGAGTCATTTTTCTTCAGGGATTCTCTGGTTCTATCAGAATTGATTGACCCTTCATCATGAACTACCTGATTAGAATGCATTAAACTTGGTTTTTGTACCTGGTGTTGGACTATGGAGATTGTGTCTACCAATTCTTTTTGTTGGAAAGTTTTAAATAATTTAACGAAGAAAAACTTTCATACGTCTACTCCTCTCAAACTTTCCTACCAAGATTTTAGCTCTAATATACTGGAAAGGGACTTGGATTGGGAGTCAGGTGATGGAGTTTTACTCTTAGCCCTGCCAGAACTAAGCAGAACATTTTATCTCTCCAGACGTCATCTTCTCCATCATACCGTGGCCAGGGTAATCCTGGCATGGTCATCAGTGACATGTTGGAGACACATTCCCTGCAAGGAATGTATAGCTGAGTCAGGATTAGAACCTGGGCCCACAGCCCAGGGATGTTGAGGAATGTCTCTACAGGAAGTTCAGTTCAATGGAAGATGCACTGGGTTGCTGAGGGATGGGTTAATCAGGATGGGAGCTCTGTAAGGAAGAGCAAATTCACACTCACCCCTCAGGGAGATGCCAGAACCCCATGTTTTCCTTCATTTCCTCCTACTCCTACTTGGACCCCAGGAGCTTCTGCACTTCTGTGGTGGGTGGAGAGGAGGGTCATATGGACCTTTAGACAGGTCTCTGAGGCTGGGAGTCATAAGGAGCTAGGAAGTGACCAGAGTTCTTTATAAGGCACCTATTAACTCAGTATCTCCACTCTCTCACTCTAAGCTGGAGACAAGTCTGCATTCCATGGAAGTCTCAAAGAGCTGTTACAAGAATAAAATAAATTGCATAGCTATATACTCACTCAGTAGGAAGAATTTGTTTTTTTAATCTTCATAGCAAAATTTGGAGTATTATCTCCATTTTTCAGAGGGGAAAGCTGAGAGTCTGGAAGATGCTGAGACCTGTAGTAGTAGTGTCAGAAAGCAATCCAGATTTTCGTTGTTCATTCATTCAGCAGTTACATGTTGCAGGCATGATACTGGACCATGGCATGAATCAGAGGCCTACTTCTTGCTCTCCGGGGGTGACAGTTTGAAGTGAAAAGACACAGTTTAAACGTGATCACAAGTGCACTAAGTGTTTTACATAAGAACTGTAAAAGGAGCAGCAGAAGAGCACAAGAACAGAGCCCACCATGTCCGGAGGGTGAGGGAAGCTGCCTGGAAGAAGGATGTGCAGGCTTGTATTTCCAGGAAGAATTAGACTAATCCAACTCACTGACTTGGGAAAATATTAGTCATTTACCTGTGTACTCTAGGCCTGGGGCCAGGGGTCAGCTTCTCTCTTTGGGAACAGAGACATGTTAGGGTGGGTGAGCCTGGGAAGCTGAACTCATCACATGGGAGAGGCTGTTCTTAGGCCCTTGTGCAGAGTCTGGGCCCTGAAGGTGAATCAGGACAGCAAAGCTCCCCAAATCATTGTGGATCAGTTAATGGAGATATTAACTGACACCTCCCCTTAGCCCTGTTCTGGGTGGGATGGAACTCCTCACACCTTCCAGGCTAGCACACTCACCAGCAGCTCAGACATGGTTGGTATTTTACCTATGATAATTCATTCATTCCACGCTGTTCTCTCAGGGTCTTCCTTTCAGTGCCTTAGTTTCTTTATCTATAAAATTAAAATAATGACAGTCCCTACATAATAGCTTCTTCAAGGATTAAAAGGGTTAATATAGGTAAAGTGGTTAGAATAGTTCCTGGCATGTGGTAAATGCTCAGCAAAGATTATATGTTGTAATCATCAATGACAAGTTGTTCCATGGACAGGGGCAGGGTCAGTCTCTCTGTTGAGCCTTTTGCAAAAGTGCGTGTGTAGTTTTTGGTAATAATGAAGACAGTGATGAAAAGTGGTTGCAGTGGTAATAATAGTCAGTCTCCATTGTGACAATGATGATGATGGTAATAACGATGGTGATGATGATGGTGAAGATAACAATGATAATGATGGTGATAGTGATGGTAAAGATGATAATGATGATGCTGGTAATAATGACAGTGATGATGATGGTGAAGATGATGATGGTAACAGTGATGGTGAATGTGAAGATGACAATGATGACAGTTATAGTGATGATGATGGTGATGGTGATGGTGAAGAAGATGATGATGGTAATAATTATACTGACCGTGTTGGTGAAGATGATGATAGTAATTGTGATGGTGATGATGATGATGGTGAAGATGATGATGGTAATAATGATGGTAATACTGATGGTAAAGATTATAATAATGATGGTGGTAATGATAGTGATGATGGTGAAGATGATGATGATGTTAATGTTGATGGTGATGGTGAAGATGTCAATGATGATGGTTGTAGTGATAGTGACGGGGAAGATGATGATGGTGATGGTGAAGATGATGATGGTAGTAATAATGATGGTTACAGTGATGGTGAAGATGACAATGATGATGATGGTGGTAATGTTGATGGTGATGGTGAAGATGACAATTGATGGTTATAATGATGATGTGATAGTGAAAATGATGATGATGATATAAGCAATGATGAAGATTCTCTGTGGTGATGATTGATACATAGCAAGGAGCATGTAGTGGACAAGTAGTTTTCATGATTGTCTTTCTGTGACAGCTATGGGGAAGGCAGAAGTATCTATCACTCATTTCCAGAAAAGGATCAAATTTCAGGTATGTCTTCTCCCTTTTTCTGCCTTTCTTTGTTTCGAATGAAGAGACATTAATGAAGAAATTTACAGAGTGATGGGCAGGATTAAGAGAATTAGTAAGGAAGAGTGAAGTCCCCAGGTACTGGTAACAACAGGAAGCTGTTACTACACCTATGCCCAGAGGGAAAAGGGAAGGAGGAACTCCAGCATTGCTGGAGGCATTGAGATATAGAGCCAGGAAAAAGAGCCTAGGGACAGCCACTGCCAAAGATGCTCAGCTGAAGCAGGGAGGGAGCCGGGAAGAAATATCCCAACCTCTCTCTCCCCTGCCCTTTGATTTCCTGCCAAGCTTCCCAACTGGACACCAAGGACAGGGAGACTTGGATGGTACTTTTTGTACCAGGCTCAGAAAGTAAAGATTCCTGGTGCAGCTTGGAGGGGCAGGTGCTTCCCTCCTGGGTTCCAGTTTTCTTGGTGAGTCCCCCAAGGACATGACCCATGTCTCATTCCTCTTGGTCCCCCCTACCCCATCCCAGGCTGAATCTGGTAACTAGCACACAGTGCACATTTTCTGGATGCATACAACACAATGTATGTTTTCTGGATGCATACAAGACCTTGTTCCAGACAGGTAGCTTACAGAGCCTCATCTTCACAAGTAAAAGAAATGTCACCCTCCCTTCTAGTGGCTGGTTATACTTCTTTCATGACTCAGTTTAGACATCTTGATTTTTT
This sequence comes from Rhinopithecus bieti, assembly GCF_001698545.2. Classification (NCBI taxonomy): domain Eukaryota; kingdom Metazoa; phylum Chordata; class Mammalia; order Primates; family Cercopithecidae; genus Rhinopithecus; species Rhinopithecus bieti. The sequence continues at coordinate 5,550,117 of NW_016804694.1, forward strand.
ACCTGAATCACTCTAACTGAAATTGAAATTTCTCTACCCTCCCATTCTGTAGTGGAGATAAGGCAGTGGCACTCCACCTTTCTCTGGAGCCCCTATGCTGGTGCAAGGGCTGGATTGAGGCATCACCCCTGCTCTGCCAATGTGTGACTAAGGATGCTTGTGGCACTGTCTGAATATTAATTATCAGTGACTGGGAGATACTTGTTGGGGGGGAAAAAAAACCAAACTTCTGTTCCTGTAAAACATTGAAGAATAAATAACCCTAAAGAGTCTCCTTGAGCCATACTTCCAGGGAAATTGAATTATTTCAGCAGAACCAGTCCTACCTGAGTCCCCTACAGGAGAGCAGACCTTTCTTCAAAGCAGCCCTGCCCCTTTCACTAGGCAGTCTCCAAGTACACAGATCCCACACCCTCTCTCCTGCCCCCACCATGAAGAACAGAATGGGTCAGTGAGGTCTCAAACTGAAGGCAAACTGGGGCCGAAACTATTAGTGTCACTTAAAATTCACTCTCCCCCTTTCCTGTTGTTCTAATACTTTCACTCCTTAATTGGATACATGATCATCATAAATTCAAAATAAAGACCATTTTTTCCGGGCTGGGCACAGTGGCTCAAGCCTGTAATCCCAGCACTTTGGGAGGATGAGGCGGGTGGATCACCTGAGGTCAGGAGTTCAAGACCAGCCTGGCCAACATAGTGAAATCCCATCTCTACTAAAAATACCAAAAACAAACAAACAAACAAAAATTAGCTGGGTGTGGTGGAGGGCACCTGTAATCCCAGCCACCCAGAAGCCTGAGGCAGGAGAATCGCTTGAACCTGGGAGCTGGAGGTTGCAGTGAGCCAAGATAGCACCATTGCCCTCCAGCCTAGGTGACAGAGCAAGACTGCATCACAAAATAAATAAATAAATAAGACCATCTTTCCTAGCCTTCATTGCAACTAGGTATGAACTTTGTGATCAAGTTTTGGTCAATGGGATTTGAGCAGAAATAAAGTGTGCAACTTCTGGAAAATGTCTTTAACAGAAAGAGAGCATGCTCTTCTTCTTCCCTCCCCTTGACTCGCTGGATAGAAGGTAGACATAATGGATGGGGCTCCAGCCGCCATCTTGGATGATGAGGTAATGTTGAAATAGAGGCCATAGATAGTGGAGGAACAAGATAGATGGAGCTTGAATTCCACTGTAACACTTTAGCAGTCTAGAATTGACTCCTTCTGGATTTCTTAGAAGTGAGAGAGAAATAAACTTCTATCTTATTTAAGCCACAACTATTTTGCTCATTTGTTTGTTTTCCATTACTACAGGCTAAACCTAATTCTAGTTGACATATTCATGGACTAAATCTAATCCTCAGGTATATTTTGTTTGCCTACACAGTAACATTTACATATTTTAAATTCAAGCCCAGCATTTTAAAACAAATAGGGTTTTTTTAACATAAAAATTTGAATTATGACTTCTAAAATGATGGAAGATCTGACACCTTTGGGCCTCCAATTTCAGCCCAGAAAGCCTGGAAGAAGCTGAATAGCACCTGTCCCTTTCAGCTGGGGCATGGATCCTTCTGTTCAACAGTCTCTCCTGAGCCCACTTCATTCTGCATTCCTGCCTGGCCCCTGCTGGCCCTGAATTTTAGTTCCTGGGGCAGATATTCCTGTTGTTCACATTCAGTTTCCTGGGAATCCCACAGCCCTCTGGAGAGCCCTTCTTTCCTGCCTTCTCTGCATGAGCTATGAGGAGTCTGGCCTCCCTTACACACCTTCTGGAACCATCCTGAGTCTCACTCTCTGGCATAGTCACGGAGTGGGAGCATTTTCCTGGAAGGAACTCTATCTGAAAGCAAAAGCAAGGTGGAGGACAGAGAGCATCCTGGAACCACAGACTTTACAAGTGAACCAAAGCCATGTCTGGGACTGGGCAGTGACTCGTCCTAGGCCATGAAGCAAGTCTGCAGCTGAAAAGAAGCGAGAGTAGAGTTTCCTGAGTCCCTGGCCCAGTGCACCAAACTTCTTTGCAAGTTTGTGTAGAAAACTTCCCTGGAAAAGACAGTTTTTCTGTTATCCTCAAATTAAAAAAAAAAAAAAAAAAGTCCCACTGTGTCCAAATCCAGGCTGTGGTGGGAGTGTGTGGGCAGAAACCTGCATATTTTGGTGAATACAGCCCATCTGCCTCCCTCTTCTGGACCCTAACCTCCAAAATGCCTGTGATAGGGACAGAGGCCTCCACCTCATGGTGAGAGCGGCTCTATTCCAGTACCAGGCTAGGAGTTTCTTCTCATAGAGGTCATAAGTTGTCATTCTTTTTTGTTTTGGTATCCCTGCTGCTAGCGAAGCACCTAGTACCTAAAAGAGGCTAAATAAATATTTGTTGAATGAATGAATGAATGAAATAGCAAAAGCTCAGGGCCATACGTGATGAGCTCCAGGTGGCTGGCACGGTCACAAAACTTCACCTTCCCCCTCCCAGCTTCCTGTCCTTAGGAGTCAAATCACCAAACACTCCCAAATGAGGGGTTCTGAGCCAGCTGGTTCCAACCACTGTCCTTCTATCCCCTCTGTGGACCTCTTCTATGCTTCAAGAGAGAGCCCAGAGGTAACTTCTTAAGTGGCTGTAGTAGCCTTGCCCCAGGATGCAGCCCCACTGCACATGGTCTCTGCTGGGCCACAGGGGCTGACTGAGGCAGGGTGCCACATTCCAGTGCCACAGAGATCAGGAGGAAATTGTCCCACTATTAGGACCCATGATTTGTCTCTACAAGCAGCAAAGTTAACTAGAACAGCTAATTAATAAGAGAAATGTGCAGCATCTCTGTTATTTTTAATTCCTCACCCACATGAAAGCATTGTTGGTTTACCTTAAAACTAATTCATACCCAGTTGATGTCCTTATCTCAGGGTTGCCAGCTTCAGGCTGGACGTGAAGGAACTTCTGCTGCTCATTTCCCTAGCCCTTCAAATCATCTCTAAGTACATTAGAGTCACATAAACAGGACATGTAATGAGATAGCCCTACTTTGCTTTGATACTTTTAATTACCAGCCTGAGAAAGGCAGGGGAGAGAGGAGAGGCCCAGGAGAGATGCCTGGAACCTGATAATGCATGCATGTTGCCTGGTGACACACACATGTTGCCTAATGATACACACCTGTTGCCTGGTGATGCACACATGTGGCCTGGTGATACACACAGGTGGCCTGCTGCAGAAACAAAGTCAAAACCAGTCAGCTCTTCCCTGGGAAGCTTCCCTGCCTCATGAGCACTGATAGTTGGCATCAGCAGAGAGATAGGAGAGCACAGAGAAGAGATGTGGCATATGTCAAGTCAAGGCACACAGAAAAAGGTTAGTTTTTTAACATCAAGATTCCTTCTCCCCACAGCATGCTGTGGATTCCTTAATGGAACTTCCCTGGTTGCGAGATGCCAAGTAGGGGCTTTCTTCTTCCTCATGCAGTCATTCAACAAATACTTTTTGAGCACCTACTATATGCCAGGCAGTGTTCTAGTTATGGATGATACATCAGTTAGCAAAAGAAGCATCAATCCTGGCCCTCATGGAGCATCCATTCCAGCAGAGAATGCTGGACATAAACAATAAGCATAATAAATAAGTGCATTGCAGAGTTTGTTCATGTTGTGGGACAATTATCCATGGCCTTTTGAAATTCTGCACATCTCATTCTGATTTATCCTTCGCAGGATGTTTGCTACACAAACATCCTTGAAAGCTGGAGATAGTATTTCCCTTTGCAGCAGAAGGTGGATGTATTTACTATCCAGTTTCTATCCATTGTCTCTTCTGAAGAAAAGGGGAGGCATGCTTATTATCTGTCATGCAAGATTCAGATTCCCCGAGCTTGCGTTTCTTTCCTATAACCTAACCCACCGGAGATGGCCCCCGATCCTTTTCACATCATCCTGTAGGGATTGAGGCTCATTTGGGGAATTGGTATGAGGATTATATTAGATAAGGTAGGATTAAAATCATCCCTGACTTTAGTAAAATCTCTGATCAATAACACTGCCTCTGCCCCCAGAGTCATTCAGGTCAGCTTCAACTTGTTGCCCAGGGTCATTGTAGATGATATGATTGCCCTAGACTTTGTCCTGGTAGGTGAAGGTAGAGTCTGTGCAATAGTTAATACTTCCTGTTGCACCAGGTGAGCCCCCGAAAGGAAGAGGCAGCATATTGGTAGAACTTATATAGACAGGGCTAATATCTGAGTGTCCCTGAAGGTTTTCCTGACTGGGCTTCCTGAGGTGACTGCTAATGATGCTCATCTCCCATCACAATGACTCCACATCTTCCAGCGTTGTGCTGAAGATTTTTCTCGGTTCTTTTGGGATGCTGCTTTCATTGCCCTAATTAGGTTGCAAGCCCAGGGCAAGTACCAGGTCTCCGAGGATATCCAGTCTGTCACACGCCTGGCAGAACGCTCTACTCATCACAAACCATCAACAAATTCTCAGTGACAACAACAACAAGAATCCTACTCAATGCCAAGCATGGTGCCTGTCCTTAAGTCACATAACCTGTGGATGGGTTGGCGAGGAAGAGGGAGTCATGCTGGGGCTGGGCTCTTGGGGCCATGATGTCCTTCTCTCTCCCCTCCAAGCCTTTCCTCCCTCCAGTTCAGCCTGCCCTGGCCATCCGTCTCCCCAGGGGCAAGTCATACCCATTTTCCCCACCCTTTTTGGCAAATGGAGGAGCCATTTCCCCACCCAGAACTCAGCCCTCCTCCCGTACACCCAAGCATCCCAGGAGAGAAGGAGGTGGGGAAGCTGCTTAAGTACTTTCCACGTCTGCATCCTGCTCCCCCAGCCTCCGCGACTATTATTGGTAAGTGAACGAATTTTCTCTCCTGACATCTGTAGCTCTTAGCAGTGAATATATTTGAAAAACCCTTTATGATTGCTTGAAATCGTCCCTGCAATTTGATTCCTGATATTTCTCTTTACTCAGTGAGCGATTCTTTTAACTCATTATATCTTATACTGCAAGCCTGCCCATCTCCCCCAGCGACACACACCACGGTGATATTTATCCCCCTTCTCCCACAACCTGCAGAGAAGTGTCCCTAGCAAGCCCGAGTGAAGGGCCTTCCTGCCCCCCCCAACCTCCCCATTTGTCTCCTCCACTGCTTCCTCAGCCTGCAGACACCCCCTTCTCTAAGCCTCACACCCCACCAGGGCCTTTGGGAACAGGACCATTTCTCAGGGGAGAGGGATTTTTTCCTCATCCACCTACTGCGAGCCTCACATACCACACCCTGCTTGTTCTCATGATTATTTCCAATTCCTTCCAGAACACTTAGCGTTCCAGCCTCAGCATGTAAAACAACTTTTCCTCCAGGGGAAAAATAAGGTTCGGGGATTAGAAATAATACCAGCGACCATAATAACAATACAAATTAAAATGGGTCTCAGAATACTCAAGTGGCTGATGGTGGGTGGGGGTGCTGAGTGTCACAGACAGCCTCACTGGACCATAAAGATGTGGCTGCAATGGACCTTCCTGCCATGGGAAGGAGGGCAGAGGAGGGAGAGGAGCAGGTGGGAAAGGTTCTAAAGGCACAAAAATGTAGTTGGATCTCAGGTGAACCCTGCAGATGTCTCATGACTCCAATGCAGCACGTGTCCAACCACAGTGTTGAGAGAGCAAATACACCCCCAATGGGGCCTTTCCTGCTCTCTTCTCACCACCAGGCATCCAGGATTCCCCTGGATTAGACCAAGATAATATGCCTTTTCAGTGACACCTGTCACTATGCCTCCCATTTATTTATTTATTTATGTTACAGATAGTTACGGGTCACCTTTTATGCATCAGGAACTATGCCTGGGGCTAGGAGAACAAAGAGGAATACGCCAGGTCCCTGCACAGTCCAGCATGGGAGATAGACACATAAACAGCCATGCCAGGTCACAGCCTCAGCTGCTGGAGATGGAGTAGCCTGGAGGTCAAGAGCCCAAATTCTGGAGTCAGGCTGTCTGGATTTGAATCTCAGCCTTACTACTTGTTAATCGTGGCACTTCAGGCTAGTCTTTTCTGTGCCTCAACTTCCCCTTCTATAAAATGGGATATTAAGAGCATCTACCTCATATGGCTGATTAGAGTTAATATATGAAAAGCTTTTAGGACAGAGCCTGGCAGATGGTAAGTGCTATATGTGTCAGCTATCTCTATTAAAAGGAGGGATTTATTCAGTTTCCCAGTACCTTTCCTTGACAGAGGTTTTATTATATTGATCGTTATTTGTCCTTAAAGCTTTTGGTTCTCAGGACAAAGGGAGACCAAATAATTTCCCTCCATTTCACAAAAGGAAGAGCTGAGACTGGCTCTGGAGAGACTGGAAAAACGATCCGGGGAGGAAAGAAATATCCTCAAAGATAAATTCAGAGAATCAGGGAGTGCCTTCTGCTGAACACACAGGGTGATCGGTGCCCCTTGATCTTCAGCAACTCAAATTCAGGGAGCAAGCCTCTGTTTATACCCATGGCTCAGGAAGGGGTGTGGGATCAGGTTTCTTCCAGAGGGGCTCCTGGGGTGAGTTGACAAGAGGCAAAGCCAAGCTAAGAACAGACCCTCTTCCAGGCAGCTGCTCTGCCCCTAAAGGTCCATCTGCTCTCACCACCTGGTAGATATCTCCAGGTGCGTTGTTCACTGGACTGATGTGAGGGTCCCTGCTGCACCTGGAGCCTCCCCACCTGGGCTGGGAGGTTCAGAGGCTGGGCCATACTCTCCAACCAAACTGGAAGGTTCCACGGCTAGAGCAAGGTCTCCAGGTGTCTGTGGGTCTCTTTGCCCTCAAAATTGGCTCTGCCGAGAGGGCTCCCGTCAGACTGGGAGGGGGTGTGGGAAATTATTCAGATGGTGTGAATCATGGGAACGTGCCCTGAGGCTGGGAGTGTCCTGTCTTCCCTGACAGGATGCAGACACACATTGCGTTCTCAAGATGCAACCAGGCAGCCCTGCCCTCCAGACCCCACCTCCACATCCACAGGATCCCCCTCGGCTCATCCACAAGAGAATGTGGCCACAACTGGGGTGATGTACTTCTCAGAAAGGTCCACAGAGAGAAGCCAGAGGGTACCCCATCTCTATCCATCATGCAGGGAGGGGTCTCCATGAAATGCAGTGAAAGCTCCAGATATTGATTGCTTGGTATGGCTCTTAAAGCAGTTTGCATCTATGAAACAGAAGCTTTTGCTTCAGTCCTACATGCTAGTCAGGATGGGTCTTACTTTCTCCATTTCACAGATAAGGAAACTGAGACTTAGACAGGAGGAGAGGCTTACCAAGTGCACACAGCCAGTAAGGGTAGCACAGACTCTCCGGCCATGGTCTCTTAACTCCAAATCCAGTACTCTTCCACAGCCCTCACTGTGTTGTGTGTGCAATTCCTGCTTGCATTTGGGTTTTTAGCTGGGGAAGAAGAACTCTCAGCTCAGAAACGAAGAGCCAAGAGAGGCAGGCCCAACAGGAGAGGGGCATGGGGCATCCATATCTCTAGAAGTCAGAGGCATTCAGGTGTCCCTTTCCTGGCCTGGTTTGACCCCAGTAGAGCTGTCTGGGGGGCGGAGTTGCAGAGTGAGTGCGCATGAGCTTTCTGGCAGACTGCGGTGAGTGAGCAGCTGCAGGAGGACGCATGGCCCAGCGCGGTGGGGCTGTGGGAACCATTACTGCAGTGATTAACTAAGCTCCTTCCACGTGGAGCTGCTGGGTTCCCAGGGCTGCCTGTCAAAACTGCAGGGCTCAGCAAACTGCAGGGTACCAACCCAGAACCACCATCCAGATCTGCTAGCCTGGGGAGGGAGAGTGGTCCCTGACATGCTGAAGTTCTGCTCCCAGGCCAGGCTCAGGCCCACCCCTGCCTGGGTGTGGGAATAATGGGAGTGGGTCATTTATTGCTTACATCGGAGAGTTTAAGGACCTCACTAGCTTAAACTACTATTTATCGAAGACCTGCTATATGCATCCACTAACTTTCATCGGTTACCATGTGTGATGGTAAGAAACTGAGATGAAGAAACTGAGGCTCAGAGGAGTGAAGAAGTTGCCTGAGGCCAGCAGTATAAATGAGGTGATAGAGTAGGGATCTGTCCTTCTAACAGTACTAAGACTCCTGCAGCGACTTTATCAAGCCTCGGATAGGGGAGAAGTACCCACAGCCTTCAACCTAGGGAACCCTGAGACCAAGACCTCTTGCCCTTAGAATCCCTCTCTCTCAGTTATGTAAATCATTCAAGGCTCACCACAGACTCAATAATCTCACTCCTCCTTACATTCCCCCATCAAAGGTGCATGTGTTCTTCCTGTCTGGGGCCAGAGGTGGGTGGGATAAGTGAAAGAGTTAGTATTGGCACCTTCACCCAAGCACAGGCACACGGAAAGCTCCACCTGCAAGTGTCCACATTCATCTTCTCCAGATGCAAGCTGGAAATATCTGAGCAACAGATGATAGATGATAGTCATCTTGGCTTTCATATCCCCATTCTCTACTTTAACAAACTGAGGTGCTCAGTGGTTTTAGGACCAGGAATTAAAGTCAAGTTGAAAATAAAGGCTAAGAGTGTCCATGAAGGGTCATCACCAGTAGATCACTTGTGCTTCTTCATGGTGTCTGGGCTCATGCCACCATCTACCAGTCAACCAGGAGCATGAGTGTTGGGTGCCACTTGCAAGGGGCCAGCACATTAACAAAATACAAATGTGTACGAGGTTGTCCCACCAAGCCCTCACATCTGTGGTGAAGTAGCTTCTACACCCCCAAAGATGAGCTGCAGGGATGTGACGAGTACCCCAAGTTTCTGAGAACAGAAAAAGGTGAAGAGAAATCAATTGGGAGGAAGGTTGTATTAGCGTTCTCAGGCAGCCATAATAAAATGCTACAGGGAGATGGTTTTCTGTTTAAAACCCAGAATTTTATTTTCTTATAATTTTGGAGGCTGAAAGTTCAAGATCAAGGCGCCAGCAGGGCTGGTTCCTTCTGAGGCATCTCTCCTTGGCTTACAGATGGCCACCCTCTCACTGCTTCTTCACGGGGTTGTCTCACTGTGCACATGGGCTCCTGGTATTACTCTGTGTCCTCTTAAACTCCTCTTCTTATAAGGAAATCAAATTGGATTAGGCCCCACACTAACAGCCTCAATTTAACTTAATCAGTTCTCTAAGGACCCTATTTGCTAGTCTAGTGACATTCTGAGGTACTGGGGGTTAGGGCTTCAGCATATGAATTTTGGGGGCATGTAATCCAGCTCAGTGTTCAACCCTCTGGAACCCCTAAATTCATGTCACATGCAAAATACATTTACCCCCACCCTAACAGTCCATAAGTCTTAACCCATTCCAGTATCAGCTCTAAGCTGCCGCCTTGTGACCAGGGCCCCAAATGGCTGAGGATGGGTAAAGATGGAGAAGCAGTCAAAGGGGGCTAAGGGGTCTCGCAAGGCTGAAGCTCCATAAAGTAGAGCCTAATCCTTGGGTGGGACTGGCAGGGATGTCCCCAAAGTAAATGGCCTGACCTCAAGATCTCACTGGGCTAGTACTATCCTAATGGAGGAAGACCAAGTTAGTGAGGAAGGGGTAGGATGAAAGGCTGTGAGGATGAGGACAGACAGGTTGTGCAAGGCTTTGGGTATAAGAGAACTGCTTGCTCAGCCTCCCTATGGGAGCAGTCGTGTGTGTGTGTGTGTGTGTGTGTGTGTGTGTGTGTGTGTAAATGTTATAATCGGTTTGCATGCCCTGTGTGTGCAACTCAAAGACCCAGGGGTCAGGGCAATAGATCTATTGATTAATATTTTCATTCAGTTCAAGATACAGAATGTGGGTCACTTTTGAGAAACATCTTGCTGCAGGCAGGTGCCTTCACCTCGAATGTTACTGGGCAGCTCTGTGCTGTGATCTCTGGAAGAAGGTATAGACCCAACTAGGGAAGATGGGAGGGACCTGACCCTATGGATCTTTCCAAAATAGAGGGAGACACCCTAGGACTCTGAGCCCGTAGACATACGGCTTCCAGGGTGGGGAGTTTTTAATTTATCTCTGGAAAGCCTTTAGAGTCCAGCTCTGCCAATCCTAGCCTTGTGTAAGTGGTGACCTTGAGGGCCCTCAGAGTGGCAGGACCCTCAATCTGTGGTTTTCAAACATAAGCACCACCGGAGGAGCTTGTTATAATAATAGACATCGAGGCTTCTGTCTTGAGATCTCCAGGAGTGAGGTCCAGGATTCTGCATTTCGACAAGCAGTTCAGGGAGATTTTATGCCCCACTCCCGACTGGCACTTGAGAAAAAACCTGGATCCTCCACACAGGCTTGTTCCCTTAGCAGGGTGACCAGCTGGAGAAGCTGGGCCCTAGAACAGGTGCTAAGGCTGCCTGGCTGCACCACACTCTGGTGACCCCATATGTCCTTCCAGGAGAGAGAGACCCCTCTGGGATAACAGAGGTTATTCCTGATACACCAGAGGTAACACCTTCCTACACCTCTGTCAATGCCTTACAGCCAAAACCCCCCAGGAACCTATAGTTAAACAAGTTGGGTGTATTACTTGATGCATTCAGAACATGAAAAATGGAGACTCGTGAGACATCTCAGTAAGAGGCTAGAGCTAGGAAGAAGCTATTATAGGATCTGGCTTTGGTTAGCTGACTTGGGGAGAGTCCAAGAAAGCAGATGTCTGCCCTGGACTGAGTGCTGTCAGAAAGCAGGGACAAGTCTGTGATTGGGTATCTCAATAAGTTTGATCTGTGGGGAGGATAGACTACAGTAAGACTAACACTGCTGTTGGTAGAGAGGCAGCAGTCACTCACATTAGCTGGAGGAGGGACTGGTTGGTATTTTACGATTTAGACAATGTTCATGTTTTGCCTGTATTCAGACATGATTATGGAATAGATTTGTTTCTACCTTGATCCATTCTTGTCACAGGTGGCTTTGTCTGATGTTGATGTTTTACTATGAAATTGTTTATGTTCAGCAGGAGAATGCCATGGCCAGCTCGTGGACATCAGGGGCTGCTTTTCTCTTCCTCGCCACCCTATTGTTTCCCTGCCCAGCGAAATCGGGCTGTTAGTGCACTGTCTAAAGGAGGGACAACAGCCAATAAAACTGACCTTTTGTCTCCCGCCTCCCAGCTACTCTGATTCCCTGTGTAGCTCCAGGTGTTCCTCCACCAATACCAAGCATGAGGCCTGCTGCCTTCTCAGTGATAAGTTCCCCTCCCATCTCTGTATTCACTGCCCTTCCCACTCAAAGACATGTCCTAGGGCCTGGCGCAGTGCCTCACACCTATAATCCCAGCACTTTGGGAGGCCAAGGTGGGTGGATCACTTTAGGTCAGGAGTTCTAGAGTAGCCTGGCCAACATGGCAAAACCCCATCTCTACTAAAAATACAAAAATTAGCCAGGAGTGCTGGTGGTCACCTGTAATCCCAACTACTCAGGAGGCTGAGGCAGGAGAATCACTTGAACCTGGGAGGTGGAGGTTACAGTGAGCTGAGATCATACCATTGCCCTCCAGCCTGGGCAACAAGAGTGAAACTCCATCTAGAAAGAAAAAAAAAAAAGGCATGTCCTGTGCAAAGGAGACAGCCCCTCTCTGTTCCTTTCAGTCCTGATTTCACGTTTCTTCTCTGCTGCTGTGCCCCCTATGTCAGTATGACTGTCTCCAATGACAGCCCCTACGTTGCTCTCATCTATAGTCCTTGGCACAGCCAGAGCCTTCCAGAAGAGTAAGGAGGGGCATTAGATGATGTGTAAGATGTTGAGGTTGATGGCGTTTTTAGTGTTGAGTTCAGTGACAGTGGCCATAGTGGTAGTGATTACATTAATAGTGGCAGTGATAGTGATGGGGGTGTGTGTTAAGGATGATGGCGACAATGGTGAGGTGATGCCATTGCTGGTGGTTGTGGTGGCCATAGGAGTGATGGTGGGAGTGGGGGTAATAGAATTTGTGTCCATCACAGTGATGGGGATGGCAATAGTGATGGTTATCATAAAAATTCATTTATAGATCGAAATTCTTAAGATCCTTTCACAGTGTTCATGGAATAATCTCAGAGTTTATTAGGTTATTCTACTTCTTTCTTCAGGCAAGGAAATTCTAAATCAACTTTCTCACGTTGCTCACAGGCAGACAGTAATGCAAAATTAAGCTGGAATGGCAGATCTCCTGTGGAGTCTACTTTCACATCTGCAGCTCCACACTTGCCCCCTTTCCAGGCCCATGAAAGGAGATGCAGGTGGCCACTGAATTTCTGGCAGTGCATTCAGGCGCTTGCTGATGGGTGCTGATAACTGTGAGGCACCTGGGGAGACTCAAGAGGACTGTCTCTGACAAGGCCTGTCATACGCAGCTATAGACAAGGATGGACACAAGATAAAGGGCCTGGAGCCCCACAGCTGAAGCTGACCCATTGGGTAGGGGCACACTGTGCAGATAGGCTAGACCACAGAACTCAGAAGCCAAGACGCAAGAAGTTTTGAGGAGCTGAATGTGAGTGAGTAGCCAGGAGTGAAGGTGGGGCTGACAACCTGGGATGCACAAGACTGAGGCTTCTAGGGAAGTCAGTCACTAACACAACACCTGAGGAAACGGGCCCTGAAACCAGGTCAAAGATGCCCCTGACAGTGGACTGTTACACTCACCCTACTACAGGATCACCCTGTGACTGGCTTCTTGGGGCAGGAAAAGCCTGGGCCTGAAGTAAAGGCTGTTACACTCCACCCTGGGAAGCCTGAATCATACCCCCAACAGTCTCCATGATTTCATCCCTCCTTGGGACACTCAGGACTCAGAGTCACAGAGTTCAGGAGCTTGAGGTTTGCAGAGATCCCCAAGGAACTCTTGAATTCTATGGTGGCCTTTGAGATGTTTACCATCCAGGGAATCAGTCACATATTTCTCAAATAGAGACTGTGTTCTGACCCAGTCATGAAAACATAAACCACTCTAGATATTTCCAACAGTAATAATTTAATATAGGAAACTGGTTACCCAAGTGGTGGAAGAGCTGAGAAGCCAAAAAAGGGACAGCAAAGCAACCAGCTGTTAGCAAGAACAGAAAGCCACTGTGACCCTTAGGGCTGGCTGGAAGGACAACAGGAGGTACTGTTTCCAGGAGCTAGATGCCAAGTCTGTTTGGCAGAAGGTGGGACTGTGTTGGTTACTCAGCCACCTTGAAAACACTCATTAAAGCAGGAAGACAGTGGGAGAAATACTCTAGCTTCTCACCTTTTCTTCCCTGCAGTCTCCCATTATTTCTCTCATTGTCTGACCCTGGCAAGAAGCCAGTTGGCAAGGAAGGCTGGGAAATGTAGTGTGCAGAAGGGCAGGTACTATGGTTTGAATGTTTTTGTTCTCTACAAAATTCCAGCTGAAACTTAACCTCCAGGGTGACATTCTTGGGAGGTGTGGCCTTTGGGAGCGGTTGAGTCAGGAGGGCTTCACCCTTGTGAATGACATTAGGTGCCCTTATAAAAGGACTTGACGAAGGCAGTTTATCTTTCTTGCCCTTCCACCTTCTGCCATGTGAGAATAGTGTTCCTCCTATCTGGAGGATATGGTGTTTGAGGAGCCATCTTGGAAACAGAAACCAAAGCCTTACTAGACAATCAACCTACGGGTTTTTTGATCTTGGATTTCCCAACCTCCAGAACTGTGAGAAATAAATTTCTATTGATCATAAATTACCCACTCTGTGGTATTCTGTTAGAGCAACATTCAGGGAATAAGACAGCAGGAAATGGATTCTTAAAGCAAAGAGGCATTGACTACCATATGTTCCAGCCTTAGGAAGTTGAACTATGTTGGGATCTCAGAGGATCAATGACTAACACTCTTTTTTCCACACCTAGTTCAGGGCTTTCTAAGAAATGGATATAAGAGTCAGGCAGATGGAGACCAAAATATTACCTTTAGCCTACCAAAACAGTAGAGAAACTGGCATTAGGGTCTCTCAGCCGGGTGGGCTTGCTAACACCTTATTCCTGAACTTGACAGGCTCATTAAGTCTCAGGCAGAGCTAGAAGTCAGCAGTCCCGGCCCTGTGGTGGGGAGGAGCAGAAAATACATGCCTTCTGTCACCAGAGAGATCTCCAGAGTGGAGTACACTCAGATCCTGTCCCAAATTTCCACTCAGAGAAGTCACCTCCTCCCCAGGATGGCCATGAGGGAAGCAATGAAGGAGGAGAAGATTGTTGCTCTGATGGAGGCCCCTCCTCTTGGAACCAGAGACAGGGTGACATGAAACCCTAGAGTCTCCTATCGGGAATGCAAACTAACCTCTACAGCATCTCTGCCAATTGGCTCCTCAGCCTCTCTTGAAAATCGTCAGTGATGGAGACTCAGCATCATCCAAAGTAGTCCTTTCTATCTTCACACAGTTCTGGTAGTTAAAATGTTCTCTATGTTAATCTAAGTTGTTCCTACAATTTCTATTTCTCCCTCTGTGGCTTCACATAATACATCTGATCCTTCTTCAAGGAGGTTACTTAAAGAAGGCAAGTATATCATCCTGAGATTTAACTTCTCCAAGTTAAATACTTCCAGTCCCTTTTATTTGATCCTGTATGTCCAAGGTTTTCCAACTGTTCAGCACCTACTCGCCTCTTTCTGGGCAAATTAAATTGGCCGAGTCATTTTCAAAGCATGGCACCCAACCAGCCACACCAAGAAATCTCCCATCATCATTACCATACAAGTGACTATTGTGGATACTCCCCTGAAGGGGGATTTTAAGTTTACCATTTATAATATTACTCAGTGGCACAGGCACAATTGTTCCCCATTTGGAACTGGAGAAACTGAGGTTCAGAGAAGTTGTGACCTGCCCAGGACCACATAATTAGCCAATGACTCACGACTGTCTCAGGCCACGTTTGTTCTGCTATGACCCACTGTTTTCAACACTAAGAGGTAAAGTAATGAGCAGCTGTCAGGTTCACAACTACACCAAATGTCCTGCTCGTGGTCAGGTTCCAGGCCTTGCTGAGGTTCAACAAGAGTGGGCGGCGAGGCAGAGAGCTGAAAGAACACTCAGGGGGCTGTAAGCACATGAAATGTAGTTTTATCCAGCAGCTCTCTCATCAGGAACTTATGCACACTAGCTCTCTCACACAGTCCACCTTGTCTCAACTGTCTGCTCTGGCTCTGCAGCTCCTCTCAGCAGCCAGCTCTGTGGCTCCTGCTGCCCCCATGCCATCAGCTGTACTCCCTGGCTTGCAAGGCCAGCTCTGTCAGGGTCTGCAGCTTAACTCTTTCAATCTGGTCACAAGCCAGTTCCTGGCTCCCCCACTCCCACCCGCCTCACCTTCATGGCAACAGGCTCTCCCTTACACAGGTTAGTAGTGTTATTCTCTCTCTGTGGGCGCACATGCGAGCCATGCCATGCCATGCCATGCATACTGTGCTGAACCGAACCCCGTGCACAGCGTCAGCAGGGCAGTTATACCTTCTACAGACAAGAATGGCATAGAGCCAAGGGATGGCCTTCATGTGCTACATGGCTGTGATCACAAGTGGAGTTCTATACCTGTGCTCTAAACTCTGAGTCCCTCTGGATGTTTACCTGGGCCTATCCTTGACCAAAGCACAGCCATGTTCCTTAGAGCCACCCACTTACAGACAGTGAAGTTGATGAAGCCCAGTGGAGAAGTGAGATCCTTTGGCTCTCCATCCACAGGGCTTGAGAGGAAGACAAAGGCAGGGGAGCCAGAGGGATCCTGAGCCCAAGGGCCCTTCTCCACTTAGATGTAGGCACTGTGCCTTGTTGGCCCCGCAGTGACCCTGCCTTTTTGGCTAGGGGAAATGACTCAGATCCAGGACACCTGGCCCAGCATCTTCCTCCTGCAACAAACCCAGAGGAGGGAGGCACACAGAGCAGCAGCATCTCCTGGCTTCTCACCAACCGGAAACCCCGAAACACAGAGCCACAGTTTTATCATGTTTATTTTAATATGTTTTAGGCAAATAGCTTCAATAGAAATGCTCATCTCTGAGTGCAGCTGAATAAAGCCCTTAGCTTTTCCCAGTGCTTGAGACAGAAAGGAAATCACGTGTTAATAATTCATCAGAGGTCTTTGTGTGTGTCTCTGTGTGTGTGTGTGTGTATGTGTCTGTGTGTGTGTCTAAGGCTACTGAGAACAAGTCTCATATTTCTCATTTATAGGTCTCTGATATCATCCGACAGAAATCCGTTCTTAAGTGAAATATTGATGGTTTTATTCTGCCATCTTAAGCGTGCCTCCTGAATTGCTGTAATTAAGGCTAGCAAAGAGGGGTGGCAGCAGAGAGGGTAGAGCAGGGATGCTGACGCTAGACCTGAGGATGCATACACACACACAAATCACACACACACGCACAAACCGGCTGGTGGTTAACAGTCAGCTGCCCTGAACAGAGCTGAGGGCTGGATTCCCGAAGAAGAGTCACAAAAAGGCAGCTTAGACTCCTGCTCCCAGATTGAAGCCCCTTCTCCATCCAAATCCACTTTGGATCTAAACCCTCTCATCCAACCCATTATAGTGGTCGCATGATAATTTCGGTGGCCACAATCTGTTTGTCACTTGTGGACCAGCACTTCAGAAGACTCTGAGAACCGGGTCTCTAAGACAAGGAGATGACCACAGGGGAAAAAGCTACAGTCCCTGCCCCAGGAAGGCCACTCCAGGTGGTCTGCCCATGAGCCCAGCAGCTTTGGGGGTGGGAATGTTGGTGTCTGTGGTTGGAGTGAGTCTTGGAGGGCAGTAAGGGATGGGAGACAAGGGACTGGGGAATGGAGCCCCAAGGAGATGTGGGCAGGCCAGGAAAGACACGAAATAGTAACACCCGAACACACAGCAGGGAGTAAAAGAGATTCCTGTTTTCAAACTCTAGTTTACTGCTCCACAGCTCAGAGGGAAGAAAAGGCCTGAGAGCGTGTGTGAGTATTCCAGGAGGCCTGGCTATGCTTGTTTGGAGCCTGAAGAGTTGTTTCTTTCATGTTCCTCTTCTATCTCCTTCTGACTATGTGTTCCTCTTCTCTCCCTCTTCCTTCCTTTCTCCTTCTCTCCGTCCCTTTCTCCCCCTGGCCTTCTTCTTCCCATCATCCTACCTTCTTTCTCTTTTTTATTATTTCTTTCCCAGGAAGAATCAGAAGCAATTGGTAAACATTTATCAGAGAGGCTTTAATTAAAATGTGAAACACTTAGCTGCAGCCCAAGCTCCTTTCCAGCACTCTGTCCTCTCAGCAGTTAATTATTTAAAGTAAAGTAATATGGGTCCTGTTCTGTATATGAGATTACCATAATAATGGAAGGTAATCATGCTATAGCACTGGCTCAGGGGAAACCTCAGTGGGCGGTCCCTGGAGGACTCATTTGATATATCTACTCAGGTATCCCTTTCCTTCTAGGTCCCTAAGTGGAAGCAAGATGCCAGAGCACCCTTCTCCTAAAGACCCTTTCTCCCTACCTGAGAACTCTCCTTCTTAATTAGGAAATGCAAGCAGTATAGAAGGAGTGGAGATAATGGGATCAAAGTGTGGTGATGGGGAAAGTATTCTTTTAGATGACAGTGGCAAAAAGTGGGCAGAAATGGAACCTGCTTGTGGCGTGAAAATGGGGGCAGAATGTTGTTATTGGTAAAATGTTTTCAGCAACCAACACAACAGGACACACACCAGAAGGGGAGGCTGTTGTCTTTCAGATTAGGGGGTTGGAATGAGAAATTGGGTCAGGGTAGTAAAAGAAATCAGACTTGGAGTAGAGTCTCCAGAGGAGCTGTGAGTCCTGATCATATGCATTCATTCATTCATCCATTTATTTCTTCATTCATCAACTGTTTGTTATACATGAGCAATGTGCCAAGCACTGTGTAAGGCACTGGGGCCAAAGCTGCAAATGACAGTCCCTGGCCTAAAGGAACAACCCAAGACCATAGCACCTGCATACAGCCTTGGTCTCTAGTCTTATCTTCCTGAGACAGACACATGTCCTCAGCATTGCTAGGGTGCAAAGGTCATCAGAGAATGACAGTTGTGGGAGGATAGGGGTGGGCAGGACAAGATGGCTCCTTAGAACCATTCATCCTAAGACAGAGAGGTACACGGATTGCAGTGTGTCAGACCTAGAAGGCCTTCAACACCACCGGGTTAGTCCAAATGTCTTGGAAGACTGAACTCAGAGAGAAGATGACACAAAGCCACACAGCTGGTCTATGACTAAACCAAGATCAATCAGGACAAGCCCTACAGACACGAATTAAGGGGCAAAATCACACAGAAGATATTGTCCACAATATTGTACCTCTCAGATGCCCAGCAAGACCAGGTTCTCATATGTGTCCAGCACCTGGCAGGATGCCAGGCACATAGCAGGTGTTCACTCAGAGCTTACAGGGCATAAGGAGAGTGTCCAAGCCAGGCCACCTCCCTGGTCAATCAACCTAGCTACATGCTTGGAGGCAGACCTGGAACCAGAAACTGTGGCATAGAGAGCATAGAGACATTAAAGGAAAATGCATATACCTAGTCCTCAATCCTCTGTGCACGTGTGTGTGTGTGTGTGTGTGTGTGTGTGTGTGTGTGTGATATTTGAAAAATGTGACTATGTTTTTGGGGGAGTGAGGTGGGAAAAATTGACCTTACTTATGGTGCAGAGCACATGGGAGCATGGGAGAGGGAGAACTCAACAGATTTGGATCCAATTCTCATTTCAAACTCTTAGTTGCTGTGCAATCTTGTGCAAGTTACTAAACATTTTGAGCCTTGTTTGCCTCATTTGTAAAATGGGCATAATAAACCCCAGAAGGCACAAGAATTAGGGTGTGTGAAGAGCTGTGGGTATGGTGCTGACACACACAAGGAGACTGATAAAAGGTATCATGGCAGTTATCACCTTGGGCTGCTAGGACAAGAGCCAAGCGTCTTCTGAATAGGCACCACTCAAGTTGGAACAGGTGACCCAGGAGTTTCACAGACTGTCTGGGTTTTTCTTTTGTTTCTTTTTTTCTACTGGATAATTCATAAATGCAATCACTTGCTTGAGGATAACTGGGAATGAACTCACATTTCCCAGCATGAGGCATAAAAAGTGAAAAATGCAAGAGGAAAAGAAACATCATGTCCTTCAGTTTCCAATTTGCACAGCACATTCTCGCCTATATAATCTCCATACTCCAGCTTTCTAGCCTCCATCTCCCAGAGAGCCAAGAAGGCATGGTGCAGGGTCTGTGGATCCCCGAAAGGATATGTTGTCTTTCTGTTCATTTTTCTGAAGAGAGTCTGTAGCTTTCCTGAAGACTCCCCATCCTCAGGGAATCCTCAGCCTGAGCAAAGAAGACACAACCCTGCATCAGGGAGCCCCAGCCTGAGGGGGAGACACAGCCCTTCCCTCAGGGAGCCCCAGTCTGAGGCCAAGCAACATGTGCCCACTGAGCTTTGGGCACTGGAGAGAGATATGACAAAGGCAGGGTCCAAGTGGAGGACTCAGGGCCAGGCCTGCACCTGCGCCCCCCGCCCTCCTCTGCAGTCCTCCAAACTTGAAGGCTTGTGCTAAATTCAGGCAGACCCTCAGCAAGCAATTAGTATTCTAAACATGAAATTAATTTGTCCTACAAATATGAGAACCTAGTAATTTGTTTCACTTTTATTTTATTGTCAGATAGGATTCATTTTCTACATGATTTTATGGTTGGATAGGATTCATTAGAAATTTTTCTCCAACTACTTCTCTTTAAAAAAAAAAAAAAAAAATCCCTTTTCTGTGCAGCCAGCAGCTGAGCTAGCCTTAGCTTTTCCTTTTAATACTCCTAATAAGTGCCCATTTCCACGCAAAGTCCATGCTATAGCCCCGGGTTGTGCACCTCAGTTTCACTTTAATTTCCAACTCTGAAGAGCCTGCTACCGAAATGGAGATAAATCTTTCTGGAAGCTCCTGCAATGGGACCTTTGATAATGGAGCGGTCAGGACAGTTAATGGCTCTGATGCTTCTCCGTGTTATTTACTGACAGCATGATCCTCACTCAATAACAACTATCATTTATTTAGCACCCACCTGGGCCAGTTGCTGGGCTGGGTCACTTAAATTCATTACCTGCTCTCCCTTCAACCTCTGCCTGTTCCCTCCTTACCATCAGGTCACTGAAAACAGACCCCCTAAGGGTAGGCTCAATCCTGTCTGAATAGAAGCAAAAAATGCCAACCCTAGCCTATCTTCCAAGGCTGCTTCAGCTTTGACCATAGTCTCTGCTTGTCTGATGTCCTGCTTACTGACCTCAGCTGTGCTCTCAGAACTAGGCCTCTGTATATCTCTTCTTTTATTATATAAGCAGACACTTGGGCTTCATCTCCCTCATCAGACTAGATAATGAGGCTATACATCCTCCATCGTATCAGCACAAGCTAGCTCTCCCCTCTCAGACTGGGTGAGGTGAGACTAGACTCTCCCTGAGGCCAGGGAGTGTCTCCCCACTCAGACAAGGATCATACTACCGAGACTGGTAGGGTCAGAGTCTCAGGGTCACTCCCTCCCACACAGGGCAGTTCACCTTGTCACATTTTCTCACTGCACGCCTTCTCTTTTTATAGCACAGACCCCAACTGTAATTAATCATCTACATAATTATCTATTTAGCATCTATCTTGCCCTCTGGGCTATAAGGTTTGGGCAGGCAAGGACAAGATTGGCCTGCTCATTGCCATATCTCAGCACCTGCCACACTCTCTGGCACACAGAGTTCCCCAATAACTGTCTGCTAAATGGACAAATAAAAGAATGAAGTGCTCCAGACACACACACTGTCACAGAGAACCCAGGACTCAGAACTCACATGTCTGTCAGGGCTAGATAAATTTCCTAAAGAATGCCGAATTATCTCACAGGGTTCTCCCAACAGCTCTGTGAGATGGGCACTCAAAGGCAAGGCAGTGGAAGGGTAAGAAGCAAAACCACCTGGATCTGGAACTCACTTTTGCTCCTCTCCAGCCTGTGATCTTGGGGAAGTTTTTAAATATCTCTGTACCTTGATTGCTCCATCTGTACAAATGGGAATAATAATAGATTTGCCTTAGTTTCATGGGCCAGACCCACTCCAGCCTCAGGATCTTTGCATTCTTTAGGACAGGGACCCAGGGCAATCAAGTCATGACCATGATGTGTTATAAACACACCTTTGCCACCAGTCACTTCCATCTTGGACAACACCTAGACAGTGGGTGCTTCTACCTGATCCAGGGTTAAAGAATAAGGGACTAGCTTAGTCTACGTACTCTGAGAAACAAATGCCGATAATGTAAGAGAGAATAACACAGATATAGATTGCCTAATACATGTAAAGCACTCAGAACAGCGCTTAACACACAGTAGGCATTCAATTAGTGTTAGCTACTATTAACCATTATTAGCATCACCTTTGTGCAGATGTGGAAACTAAGGCTTCAAGAGGCTACTTAACTTGTCCAAGGTTCCAGGGCTAATCGATGCACAAGCAGGGCTATGAATTCTGAGTTTGGACTCCTGGTCTGGAACTCTAATGACTATCAGACTTCCTTCTCTTCTAGGATAGAGCAGTTGGGCAATGCTCATTAAGAAGCATCAGAAGGGTTCTTAGGAGGAAACAAGTTACTTCTGGTGTTACAGCCTTGGAGAAATTAACCAACAAGGGCTAAATCCTGCTTCTCATGGACAAGAGGAGGAGCGATAAGAAGAAAACCTTGAAAACGCTTAGTCCTGGCCTCCAGGAAAGATTACTGTGCTTTAGGCTGAGAATGATGTCTCAGGATTGCCACAAGGCCCTACCAGATCTGGCCCCTCAACTCTCTGAACTCAGCTACCATGACTCTTTGCCTTAATTCCATGGGCCAGACCCACTCCAGCCTCAGGGTCTTTGCATTCTTTAGGACAGGGACCTGGCGATCAAGTTACGATCATCATGAGTTATAAACACACTTTTGCTACCAGTCACTTCCATCTGGACAATGCCTAGACAATGAGCATTTCTGCTTGATCGAGGGGTTGGAGGATAAAGGACTGGGTTAGTCTACGTCCCCCAAGAAATATATGCCAGGAATATAAGACAGAAGATACGTCTGTGAGTAAAAATAGGGAAAAGGCTGGAAGATACCAGGAGAACTGTCAAATTACACTGCTGGTCTGACCCCTGTAGAGGAGAGTGAGAAGGAAGGAAGATTGAGTGAAAAAAATCTTAGTCTCGATGCAGCTTGAAGAAAGTTAGACTAGTGGGGTAAGGCCAGTGTGGGTTGTCGTGGGAGAGAGTTAAACTAAAGCCAAAGTCTCCTCCTCCCCATCTGGCAGGAATGGGTCTGCCTTAAGGTTCCAGCCATTGTCCCATTCAGTCAGTGGATAGAAGCAGCCAGGGAGAAGCGTGGTCTTAGCTCCAACATAGCAGTGGGTTCAGAGCTCAGCAGCTGGGGCTGTCAGGCAGTTGTGCTCCCTGCAGAATATCTGGGAGGTGCAATTTCATAACTGCCACAAGCCAGACCCCTACTTCTGGGAAACCCATCTCAGAAGTTTTGTCAACCAACACACTCCCTACATCCAGTGCCCTATCAAATGAGGTGGCCTGAGATTCCCTCCCCAAGGCACCACCAGGCATCAATGCTAGAGATAGGGCGAACACACTGGGCCATCTCTTTCTGGCCACAGGTCAGTCTCCAAGGGCCTTGCTAGAAAAACTCAGTGTCACCCCAGAGGATGGCTAGGGGCTTCCACCTCCAGAGACAATGGTCCCTAGGTCTGAGTTCTGTTTTCACGTTTCCTTTAGGAGACCTCTCTGTCAGGTCTTCTGTGGCACAGGCCCAATCAGTTTACCATGATGGGAAAACATCAGGGTCCAGGTGCTGGGAACTCAGCAGGCCTCAGTGTCAGTCAGCTCTTGCTGCGACCGGCCTATTCTCTCTCCACGAGGAGGTTTCAGTGCCTCCTCACTGGTCACTGTGAGGCTTAAACAGAAGGCGGCTGAAAACAACCAGCTAAGAGCCGGGCTCCCCACAGACCCTCCTGCAAGGGGGCCTCCCTCCCTGTTTCTCTCACATCTCTGATCTTACGCTCTCCGGCAGACATGCTGCCTCTGATGCCAGCGCAATTTGCTGGTTACATAACACGCGTCTTCACTGGTGGCAAGTCTCACTCACTGGAGAGGTTCCAAATTAATAATCTATTATTCATGCCAGCCACAGTCTTTCTCCACAGACAACCTCAAAAGGAAAGAAAAACTATATGCAAAGAAAAAGAGAGGGGAAGGCCATCCTTGCAACCAAGCAGGGCCTGAGAGCTAATATCTTCTGAAGGCACAGAGACCAGGACAGATGCTTGGCAGGGGCCACTGACCTGACAGAGCCCTTCAAGTGTCTCAGAGGAGTTTCTGTTCTTGTTTTCTTGAGACCCAAGGTCACCAGCAGAAGAATCAGGGAGGGAAGCAGCTCCTGGAGCCTGAGGAGCTCCTGGGGGATCTCAGAACCAGGCTAGGTCGATTAAGCCTCCCTGACCTTTGACATCACTACAGCTCCCATGTGAAGACCCCTTCCTAGATTCTGAGGTGGCGCTGGTGGACAAGAAATATAAACAGGGAGGAGACAGACCCACAGACTCCCACAGTCTCCCAGTCTACCTGATTTCCAGTCTGTGGGACTGTCTCCTCCCTGTTTATATTTCTTGTCCACCAGCTCCAGTCTATGGAGCTCCAGTCTGAGGGGAGACACAACCCAATCCTCAGGGAGCCCCAGTCTGAGGGGAGGCGCACCCCTATCCTAAGGGATCCTCAGTCTGAGGCGATGAAAAAGCCTTTGCAAAATTATAACTGAGGAAATTATGACAGTGAAAGAAAGAAATCACACCTGACTGACTCCATCTTGCTTCTAATCTTTAAGCTGTCCTTGTTCATTCCTGGGCGTAGGCCGAACTAACTTTGGGAAGGAGTTTAGTTCATGGTTTGACTCTGAAACAAAATTGAAAACAGCCCTTTCCCAAAAAGACCCCCTTCTTGCCTGGGACCACCTTTGCAGAACTAACAAATTAGCTACAAGATTAGAAATTACAATCTAGGGGTCCTGCAGCCTCTGGCTGCAAGAGTCTGTAGTCCCAGCTACTCGGGAGGCTGAGGCAGGAGAATGGCGTAAACCCGGGAGGCGGAGCTTGCAGTGAGCCGAGATCCGGCCACTGCACTCCAGCCTGGGCGACAGAGCGAGACTCCGTCTCAAAAAAAAAAAAAAAAGTCTGAACTTCCCCAAATTGCTCCCGGGGATAACATTGCTATTGTAAGACCTAAATCAGTGCTTGAGATACTCTGCAGACCCTGCACTCAGTGAATCAGTTGACAACCAGTTCTGCCATCCCACCCGGGAACAGCAGACAGCAGTAAAACCTCATTTCAGCCCCCTATGATTCTATCTCCAGCGTGACCAATCAGTACTCCCCACTTCCCAAGCCCCTACCCGCCAAATTATCTTTAAACACTCTGGTCCCTGAATGCTAGGGGAGACTTATTTGAGTAATAATATAACTCTGGGCTCCCGCACAGCCGGCTCTGCCTGAATTACTCTTTTTCCATTGCAATTCCTTTGTCTTGATAAATTGGTTCTGTCTGGGCAAGGTGAAGCCCTTGGGCTGCTTTAGGGAGACGCAGCCCTGTCCTCAGGGAACCCCAGTCTGAGGGAGACACAGCCCCGTCCTCAGGGAGGCCCAGTCTGAGGGAGACACTCTCCCAACCTCAGGGATCCCCAGTCTGTTAAGAGATAAAATTCCTTCCCTCAGGAGGCTCCTATTCTAAAGAAAGAAACACAGAACCTATTCCCCAGACTCTGAAGACGCATTTTCTGTGTGCAACAGGGAAAAGATTTCTATTAATCTCATACAAGACTTTTATAAATCTTAGGTTATATTTCTATCTAACCTTAGATAGAAGAGAAGGGTGAAAAGCTGGAAAAGACATCTAGAATACTCCTTTTAAAGTTTCAGGGAAAATCTTAAGGACTCATTTGTATTACACTTTCACATAGTGGAAAATGATGGAAAATGATGCTATAGTTTTCAACTGAACGTGACAAATTGAACACATTCATTTTTTTTAGCTCTGATCTCTCTCAAAAGTCTAAAATGTGAGTAAAGGAAGACATAAATAAAATAGAGATAATTATTAACTCTATGGAATTAAAAGTAGTCCAAAAAAGAAGATGTTATCATCTATGGCTCTTTTCTAAACAATATTTATATAATCATAAATGCTAAAGTGAACGTTAAATACTAATTTTGTTATCACAAAAATTGTGATAAAGCCATATTGGGAGACTCTTGGAAGGCACAATTATGTTGTCAGGGGCATGATAGGAGGACTGATACAAGAATGCTAAAAGCTCAAATGCCATGGTAGGCAATCATCAGATAAGGTCAGAAAGTAAAAAAATCAAGAAAGAGCCAATAACATGGAAATGAATACCAGAGGAAGGAGCTAAAGAGTGGAAGTGTTGCTCCTGAGGAGGAGAATTCTGGATGGGAAGGTTGTACATTCTAAAACTATTTGACTTAAATATATATAAAACTGTGATTAAAATTAAAATGAATGTGTTCATTCATGAAAGGAAGAGGCTGTCAAGTCTTTGCTACCTGGAGGACAATTAACCAATCAGTGGATAATATATGAAAGCAGCGTCAGAGGAGGGAGACCAGCTGGGTGCTGTTGCCACAGTCCTAGTGAAAGAGGTCATGAGAATCTCATGGCTGGTCCTACCCAAGCATGAAAGAGCAGCGTCTGGAGAAGCTGACTCCAGCCTAGAAACCTGAGCCACAGACATTCTCAAAGTAAAAAATCCACTGAGTCAAGTAAAACCTCCTGATAATCTAGGCTTTTAATATCATCAAGAAGCAAATTGCTTTTCTTTTGTTTAGCCCTTTACAGTTTACAAAGCTCTTTCACATACATCATGTGAAGTGTCCGCTTTGGGCCCCGTCTTAGTCCTTTTGTATTACTATAAAAAAATACCTAATATTGGATAGTTAGTTTATAAACAAGAGAAATTTATTGCTCACAGATCTAGAGGCCAGGTAGTCCAAGACCAAAGTGTGAGCAGATTCAGTGTCTGGTGAGGGCTGGCTCTCCGCTCCACAGATGGCATCTTCTACCTGCCCTCACATGGTTGGAAGGGGTAAATAAGCTCCCTCGGGCCTTTTTTGTGAGGGCACTCATCCCATTCATGAGGGCAGCGCCCTTCTGATCTAATCATCCCCTAAAGAAACCCCTCTTAATACTATAACATTGGGGATTAGGTTTCAATACATGAATTTGGGAGGGACACATTCAGACCATTACAGGCCCTATCAGTCCTACAATATTCTCCTTTTTCAGCTTTAAGAATAGGGCTTAGAAAATAAACCAGTTAAAGAGTAAAAATAGGTACGTCTATGGCTCTTAAACCTGGTGGCATTTTGGGATCACTTAAATAGCTTAAAAAATATTCATGCCTGAACCCTACACAACTGAATTTGATTTTTTGTGGTGGTTTGAAGTACCTTCAGATGATTCTCTTGTCCCACATGAGGCTGCCTCTGCTACTCCTTAGCTAATCCAACCTCACGTCCCAGTACTCAACACACATTTTTCCATAGACATCAGGGAAGGCTAGGTAATCTACAAGAACAAGAACCACCAAGATTTCAGTGGCTTAAAGACAAAGATTGATTTATCACTCACTCAACGTCCACTGTGGGTCCAGCAACTTTCCAGGGCAGCTGTTCTCCACATGATGGCTCAATGTCCTTGATCCTTCCTCTCAACCCACACTTCCATGGTGGTCATGACTGGAGAAAAAAGCACTGAAGACACTTGCACTGTCAATCAAATGCTTCAGCCTGTAGGT
Organism: Rhinopithecus bieti; assembly: GCF_001698545.2. Classification (NCBI taxonomy): domain Eukaryota; kingdom Metazoa; phylum Chordata; class Mammalia; order Primates; family Cercopithecidae; genus Rhinopithecus; species Rhinopithecus bieti. The sequence goes on from NW_016804694.1 coordinate 5,576,971, forward strand.
GACACACATCACTTCCGATAGCAACCTGTTGGCCACATGTAGTCGTATCACCCGACATAATAGCAAGTGTGGGAGTGGGGGAAGTACTTCTCTCAAGTGCCCCCAAATAGAGGAAAGCTGGGTATAGATAAACACTAGTAACATCTACGAGCCTCTTCATGCCACTCATGCTATGCTTGCTGCTCCCTACATGGCAATCCCCTGTCCTCTCCATTCTCCCCATCCCCACTACTCTTTAATGCCTGGCTGAAACCTCAGCCCCTCCTTGAAGTATTCAACCAAATCTTTCCGCACTGATCCCCTCAACCTGCCATCAACAGTTCTCATTATCTGTGGGGTACATTTTGGCACTTGTAGTTCGTTAAGCATTTTCAGTCTTTACATTTCTTCTACTGATAACAATTTAATCTCCTGAATTTGGGGCAAAGTAGCAAGAGGTACTGTTGTTCTCACCAAAAGAGATGAATGTATCAGAAAGGTGGGAGGGATGGGCACGTAGGGAGTGAGCTCTGTGACTTCTGAGCATTTGCATATGGCCAAAATGGAGAGCTAGAGGAGGTGCAAGTGGACCTGGGAACTTTGAAGAGGTTGTTTTCCAAAGTTCTTTATCCTGAGAAGCTTAGGCTAAAAAATTGTACACCAGTAAAAAGAATTGGGCATTTCCACAGGAGAAGGATGACCTTAGAACTACTAATTATCTTAATGAAGGAATAAGAAAATTTCAAAAAGCCACAGGTTGCATGGAAAGCCCATCACTTAGCCCAGGACTTAAAAAGACATGCACAAAAGATGGGAGGTGAAGGACATTACTTCCCCTGAGCTCCCATTGCACCCTGAACATATGGGGTCCCTGCAGTTTCCACAGGCTCTTGTAACTTTCTGCTGACATTGCCACTTATTTATTTTTATTTAACAGACATATAACATTTACTATGTAGCAGGCACTATTACACGTTCTTTATAAACATTAACTCATTTTATCTCATTATAATCATATGTGAGTTATAGTCCCCCATATTCCCTTTACATATGAGAAAATCAAGTTTAAGTATCTTGCACAAGGTTATTGTCAGCAAAAGGCAGAGCCACTAACCCCTTCAGAACAGGTGTATCTCTTTATATGCCCAGACACTAACAATAGCAAGCACATAGGAAACACTTAAGTGCCTTTTAAATAAATGAATGCGATCTTGTTTCCCTCTGAAGCCAGACTACCTGGGTTCAAGTCCTTTTACCACTTGCTAACTATTTGAACCTGGGCAGGTTATTCATCTGTCTGCACCTCTGTCTTCTTGCCTGTAAAGTGGAGATAATAAGAGGTCTCACAGGGTTGTTGTGAGGGGATTAAGAAAATTAAAAATATATGTAGTATATCTAAAAGTTTAGCACCATTCTGGAACAGAGGAAACACTCAGGAAAATGTTAGTTATTATCATTTCACATGCTATATCTTAGCTCATCAAACTACAAACTCTTGTAAATCCATAGTAACCATTTATTTTCATACCTGAAACTAGAATGTGGTAGGCATCCTAAATATTATCCTAAAATTGGATATTGCTATTACTGCTACATAACAACATTCAGCAGCTTAAAACAACACACATTTATTTTCCTACAGTTCTTGTGGGTCAGGAATGCAGGCCCAGCTTAACCTGGTCTTCTGCTCATGGTCTCTCACAAGTATGTAATCAAGATGTTAGCCAGGGCTGTGGTCTCATCGGAAGGCTCAATTGAGAAAAGACCTGATTCCAAGTTCACTCTGTGGTTATTGGCAGGATTCTGTTTTTTCATGGCTATTGGACTGAGGGCCTCAGCTCCTTGCTGGCCATTGTCTGCTGGTGGCCCTTGGTTTCTCCCCACATGGGACCTTATAGCTCACTTCATCATAGCAAGTTCATCAAGACCCAGGAAGAGTGAGAAAATGCAAACAAGAAGAAAGTCATAATTATTTTGTAACCAAATCATGGAATTAACACCCCATCACTTTTGTCATATTCTATTAGTTATAAGCAAGCCATTCTCTAGGTTCTGCTCACACTTAAGGGAGGGGTTTACACAAGGGCATGGATACCAGGAGGTGAAATTAGAGGCCTATGTCAGAACCTGCTGGCCACAGGGCTCAAACATCCAAGAGGCAGCTCTGCTTTAGATGAAAGTGGGCAAGGTGGAGACGTTGATGTTTAGGGTTCTGACGTTGATGTTTAGGTTTCTGATGTTTGGCGTTCTGATTCTACTTCTGCCTCTAGAGTACATCTTTTCAAACCCTCCTGGGGCCTTGGTTTCCACTACTATAAAATGAGCAGTCTAGACTAGGAGATGCCTCTGGTGCCTTTTATCCAGCACTCTAGAGTTCTAGGTTTAAAAAATAGGTATATTTGCCAGATCTTAATTCAATTAAGCCCATGAAGTTAGATTTCTCTACACTCTTAGAAAGCTGTCAGGTACACAATTATCTGAGTCCCTTCTCGATGGAGAAGAAAGGTGAATCTCTGCCTTCCTCTCCACTAGCCATGCTGCCCCACCATACCAGCACTGGTGGAAGGTAGGAAGTAGGGCAGGCAGAGTCCTCAAGAAAGGGAAGGTCCCAGGTGTTTCCATTTACCTTCCTCCTACCTCCTTGCCTTGAATTGCTCTGGAGGCTAAATCACAGCCCAACACAGGCGGCCAGGCAGGCTGGCATCAAACCCTCGGTGAGATGAAAGGCCCTTTCGAGGTGCATAATTCAGAGCAGCAAGTCCTGCACAGAGCATGTGATTAGAATAAATGTATGTCCCTGAGGCTGAACACGGCTCTGCAGCATGGCAAGTGCCTGCACACTCCCCTTGTAATTCTCCTTATCTCCTGTCCCACCACTCATTTCCTTCCCTCTGATGGCTCAGCAGCAGCCCACCCAGTCAGCCCTGCCTTTCAAATAGCACCCTCTGTTCCTTACAAGAAGAGTACAGGAAGCCAGAAAAACATGACGGGAGATTAGAAGTTTGGAGAGCCTAGTGTGGGTCCAGCCTGTGACCCTAATCTGTGCCGTGCCCTAAGTGAGTCCCTTCCCCTCTTGAACCTCAGTTTCTTCGTTCATTTAGTAAGGAATTTGGATTATATGACTCTCAATATCTCATTCAGCTCTTAAATCCTGTGGTTCTTACATGTCCCTAAACTGAGCAGGGAAATTAGGGGTCACTGGATGAATTATGATGTGTTTGACTATGAGTAACTGCTATGGTTGAAATGATGCTGTTCTCTCCAAAATTTATGTTAAAGCTTTATCCCCAGTGCAACAGTTTTAAAAGGTGTGGCCTTTAGGAGATGATTCAATTACAAGGTCTCTACCCTTATGAATGGGATTAGGTATATTTACACAAGAGCTTGATGGAGGGAGTTCATCCATTTTCACCCTTTCTGTCCCTTCTGCCATGAGAAGACCAGTGTCCTTCCCCTCCAGAGGATATAGCAAAAAAAGTGCCATCTTCGAAGCAGAGAGCAGCCCTCACCAGACACCCACACCTGCCAGTGCCTTGATTGTGGACTTCCCACAGAATTCCTCCAGAATTCTGAGAAAATAAATGTCTGTTCTTTATGAATTACTGAGCCTCAGCGTATTTTGTTATATCAGCAAAAATGAACTAAGACAGTAATAGAATCCCGAATAAAAGGTGACTTCTGCACATTTATCCCACTTAATAAACAACTCAGAGATAGGAAGTTGTAGTTTTGAGGTAATGGTTCAGCAGTGTTACTTTTCCATCGTCCTTTCCTGCCAACCACAGTGACAGCCACCTCTCTCAGCATCAGATCCTCACACCATGGGGCAAACACAGGAGGCAGAGTGGTGGGCTCTTTTTGACGATGCTCCTTAACAGGGAGGAAAGCTTTTCCCAAACACTCTCATGTTCTATTATGGGTGGCATTGTGTCCCCCGAAAGGAAATGTGGAAGTGCCTCACAACATGATGTTATTTGGAAATAGGATCGTTCATCACAGATATAATGAGGAGTGAAGAGGAATCCATACTGGAGTAGGGTAGGCCCCTAATCCAATATGACTGGTGTCCTTATAAGAAGAAGAGAGTGACACAGAGGGGAGACGGTCATGTGAAGATGGAGAAACACAGGGAGAACACCACGTGACAAAGAGGCAGAGGCTGGAGTTCTGCAGCAACAAGCCAAGAACTGCCAAGGATTGCCAGAGACACCAGAAGCTAAGAGAAAGAGAGAGGACAGATTATCCCCTAAAGCCTCCAAGAAAGTATGGCCTCGCAGATACCTTTTATACACTTCTAGCCTCTAGACCTGAGAGAATAAATTTCTGCTGTTTTAAGTCACCCAGGTTGTGCTACTTCGTTATGGCGTCCCTAGAAAACTAATACATGCCCCTTCTGCTAAAACTGAGTTACATGTCCACAACTATCGGTAAGTCACCCATTGGTAAAAAGAGAGTGGTATTGCCACAGTCAGTCGTGGCTCATCTTGTGAGGCTGCGCTCATTGCTTCCAGGACAAAACCAGGTTCTACAGACTACAAAAAATTAGAGACGGACTATCAGGTTGCTGAGTCTAGTATACACATTTGAAAAGTGAAAAAAAAAATAGGCTCAGAGAAGAAAAGCATCCTGCTTTAGCTTCTCCCCATCTGTGATGCAGTGCCTCCTCACTGCATGTGTGCAGTTATTCCATGTGTGGACTCTTGCCCACCCTTAGTCTATGCTATGTGATTCTGGCTTGCACAGATTAGAGCAAATTGCTAAACAATGATTGATGAGAGACAAAGTAAGAAAAGGTCATTGTCCAAGCCTTTCAGCATCCCAGCTCACACAGGAGATTAAAAGTAGAGCTGCTGGGTCTGGGTATGACTCAGTCTGGATGAGAAATGAGATTGGGAAGAAACAGCCTGAATCCTGCTTCCTTAGAGGCCAGGGGTCACCACAAAGGCTGAGGTTGGACAGGAGGTTAAAATGGGAAGGGACAGAAGAAGAACATGACACCTGAGGAAGAAAGCATGCCTGGTCTAGCCTGCAGAAGGCATGCTCTTGGAGTACTGAGCTGACATGGAAGGCTTTCTCATGGAGACTCTGTAGATAAACACAGGCATGTCTAGGAAAAAAAAAAAAAAACAGTTATATTGCTGCCAAGAATGTCTCACGAGCACCTCACACTTGGATCGACACGCGTCTCCTCCAAATGCTCTTCACTGTGTGCTTTCTGTCTTATCAAAAAGTGTTTGCATTGGCTCAGTTGTCCAAGCCACAGTCATGGGAATCATCCTTGCTCCCTCCCCTACCCCCTCCTTAACCAATCACTCACCAGCTCTCCCTCCTAAATACTCCTCAAACCCATGCACCCCTCCCAGTCCCTCTACCTCCATCATCCTCACTTGTGGAGATTACTGCAGTGGTCTCCTTATTCATCTGTTGCCTTTAATGTTCCTTCCTCCCTTGCCCATATCCATCCTTGCAGCTGGAATGGTCTTCCTGAAACCCAGATCTGATCACCTCACTGCTTAATGACAATCAGTGGCTCCCTATAGCTTTTGCATTAATGTCCAATCTTCCTGACTTGCTTTCAAGGACCCTCATGATGTTCCTCCTACTTCCCTCCAAGCCTTCTCTCTCATCCCATTTCCCCTGGACCCGGCCTTCATTCTTCATGCTTCATAAAACAACTCTTCCCACTTCCTCCAGCAAACACACTCTCTTAAGCACCAGTACCCATCTCCCCACCATTCCCACCCCCCTCCATCCCCTGGGCCCAAGTCTAGATTGAGCCTCTTGGCCCTCGGATTCATTTTGCACCCTCCCTGGTCTGCTCTGTGTTGTTGGGGGTGGGGAAGGCCAGGCTGACCCCTGTAGGTGGCAATTCCCAGCCTCCTCTGTCACAGGGCTCCTGGCTGAGTTCAGCCAGTGGGAGGCACTGGCAGACAAGAGGCGGTGGCAGGAGAAAGGGGAAAGAGAGGATATTTCTTTACTCTTTCTCTGCCTCAGGGGATATCAGCAGCAGTGTCTCATCCAGGCTTGCACTGGACACAACCACTGTGGCTCTACTTTCCACTAGGGGACTCTACTATCTCGTTACACTGCCCCCTGCCCTTGTGGCTCTAGTTGAGGTATGGTAACTGCTTCCTGGAGTTGTTACTTTCTAAGTCAACCAGCCCCTTCCATCACCTGTGAGCCAGTTTCCAGCATTAAGTCACTTCAGTTATGAGTACACTACGTGATTTTTGTTTTCCTGGTTTTTCCTAACAGACAATCTCTATCATCAGCTCCCTGTCCTTCCGCTAAGGCATCCCTATTCATCCTGAATTGTAAGGGCTGGTTTGCTTGTGTCTACTCCCTTCTGATCTGAGTGTTCCATGAGGGCAAAGGCCATGTCTGCTGGCTTACCATGGTACCCCATCGTACTCCTAAACTACCTGGACACAGTAAGTATCCAATGAACACTTGAATGAGTGAGTGAGTGAGTGAGTGAGTGGGTGAGTGAGTGATAGAATGAATGAATAAACTTTGTAGCTAAGTGTCTTGCCTATTCTTCCAACTGTCCAAGTCTACTTTGATTTTCGCAGTCTTTTAAACCTCCCTTCTCCAAGAAAATAACCTTCGCTGTTTTATCCTTACCTTATAGATTCCCCCTTTCCATTATTTTATTAAGCACAAGTAATATGGGGTAAACCATCCAAAGGTCTCTGCCCACACAGGCTTCCCATTTCCATGGCATATCTCCTGGGTAGGGGCCTCAGCTAGGCCTCCTGACCAGAAGAGAAAGAGAGTTACAAGGCACAAGGATCTGCACAAAGCTGCCTGACGGAATTCTAGCTGGAGCTTTGGCTGTGGTTCCCACAGGGAGCTTCCTCCTGGCATCATGGGGTGTGAATCTGGAGACAGCTTCATGAGAAGGAAGGCCTTTGCACCATTTCCCCTTCCCAGTGTTCTGAGCCCCTAGTTGCTTCCCTGCAACCCAGCTTTGCTGGGGTGAGGTGAGAAAGTGAAGAAAAGAAGATACTTGGCTTTGTTCACAAGTATGGGCTGGGTGGAAGGGTGATGCCTAGTCTGGCAGCCTAGCATGGGAGGGGACAGGGTGCCCGGTGGAGGGAGGGAAGCATAGGCAATGAACCAGGACAACTGCTGTGGTCTGAGTTACTGTTTACCTCTCTCCTTCCTAAGCCCACACATCACATTTCAATCAACTCAGAGGATCTGTGCAGCAGCAGGAGATGGGCTGCAGGGATGCAGAGCATCCAGCCAGTGCCTCCCCGGTGCCATAAGCTGATTAGAAATAAACATGAGGGCAATACACAGCAGTGGCTTTCTCACCTTATGCAGCAGAATCTGTTTCTAGGTCCAGGCCAAAAGCCAGCAGGCAAGAGAGGAGGGCACCAAGACACTTAGGCAAAGGCTCAGGGCCCGGGCACCTTGGGGTCATTTTGTCATCCCTCTGTCTCCAAGAAAAACTTCAAAGATTCCAGTCTGGGCACTCTTTTGACTCCATTTGGATAATGAGACACCCTAAACAGTAAAGTTCAGGTCACCACATATCTCAAGAAAATAAGAGGATTAAATGGAAGAGGAATCTGGATTGGTGCAAGGGCTGGAAGAAAATTCTCCCCTGAACCAGCCAGAAATCTGTCTTGGAGTCCCAGATCTTCACATGATATGGTGAGAAAAGGCTAGGACAGAAGGAGCTCTCAACAGTGTGGATTGGGGATGGGTGGGATGAGGGGAACTCAAGGCCAATGCTGCTGGGGATATAATAACAACCAACACTTATCCTTACTGAGAAAGTCCTAGGCACCAGGCCCAATGCTAGGCACTTTTATTCATTATGACATTAAATCACTATAATAAGCCTCTGAAGTAGCTACTATTGTCCTCATGTTACAAAAGAGGGAAACCAAGGCTCAGAGAGGCTTGGTAGGGTTACACGGCTAGGTATGAGTGGTCCAGTCAGACCTGGAAACCAAGCTTCCAAAACCCTCTCTCTCTCGCAGTGACATCTGTGCCCTGTCCCCCAGAGCAGAGCCATCACCACGGTGCCGCACCAGAGTGAGGCTAGGGCCACAGCTCATCAATGGCAGGCAGAGGGGTGGCTCTAAAGTGGATGACATTGGGTGGGGGGACCTCATGGCTCTGGTTCCATCTGTCTAGAGGCCTTTGCTTTGGGCAGCTGGAAGCCCAATCATCTCACCTCATGCTTCTAACACATTTCTGGTTATTAACAGGGACAGCGGTCCAGTTTCCCTTCTGTTCCTTGGCAAAATGTCACCTTTCCTGCCCAATTCAAATGTCACATGCCTTACAAAACTTCTCCTCTGTGCCAACTCCTCCTCTGAAGACTCCTGAGTTTGTGATGAAGATGAGGATGATGATAAAAGTAGTAAGAGCTAACACTGAGGAATGCTTACTCTGTGCCAGGCACTTTTCAAGTATTACCTTGTTTAATTCTCACAACAACCCAAGGAGATGAGGGCCATCATTATCTTCATTTCATAGATAGAAAATGGAGGCCCAGAGGGGTTAAGTAACTTGCCCATAGTCATGCAGCTGAAAAGTGGAGAGGAGCAAGGATTCAACCAAAGCCATGCAGTTCCAGAGTCTGTGCTCTTAAGCAACCCCCGAGGCTCCTCCACACAAAGAACACCCAAGGGGTGCAGATCCAAAGGTTCCTCTACAGAAGCATTGCTCACCTTATCTGAGAGGCCATGAGTTGCCTGTCTCCCCTGATCATATGTGAGCTCCTTGAGGGCAAGGTCCATCTTAGGAATCTGTCTTGTGTCTAGCACAGCACCAAGGACAATGAGCAAGGTGTTTGCAGGAGAGAACAAATGAATGACGTGTAATGATAATTATTTAAAGCATCATTCTATCTGAGTCATCACAGGAGAGTGATAAAGACCCCAAAATGATGACCCAGTTGTGAGATGAGGCACTTCTGTGCTGTCTCCCAGACAGAAATGTGGGAAAAGAGTCCAGGAAACATGTACTCTATGAAGGGCCCTTAATGAGGTTCTGTGCACACAGGAAGAGGGAGGTCATATGTCCTTTCACTGTCCTTTGGACCAATGGTTTAGGGCGGGGGCAGGGCACACTTTTTCATTTTTCCTAAATACCCAAGTCTCAGGTAATACTTCATGGACTATACTGTTTATGGGCTCACCAAGTCCCATGAGACATGGCCAGCCATCTGCCCCTTCTGTCACCCACACACTTCACTGTAGAGATGGAGGCAGAGTTGGGCTTTCCATAAATCAGAGGGAGAAGGTGATAGGTGACAGTGCCATTAGCCACTGAGACTCAGCTTGCCCCACCCTGAGCCTGAAATCTACACACCCCACTGGACCTCCTACAGAGTCCCCGTCTCAGTTCAGTTCACCACCCATCTGGCTATCCAAATGAGGAAACTCCCACTCTCCAACACCACCCCCATCCCTCCAGCCCTGACACCCAGTCAGTCCCCTGGTCCTGTCACTCCATTTCCCAAATATTGCTGAACCCATCCCTCTTCTTCACCACCATGATCCCAGCTCAAATCTCACCACTTCTGGTCTAGAACTGGAAAGCCCCTTCCTTCTACTTATTTAGCTCCCACAGAGCCCATTATAGTGTATAAATGGTATCATACCACTTCCTGTTTAAAAACTTCCAGTGGATGGCACCATACGTGTAACCTCTTCACATCTCTCTCACTACCTTCCACCTCCCCTGCAATAGCACATCATGCTGTTGTCAAGCCTGAGGCCTTTACCAGGCCTTCTGCCCAAAGTACCTCCCATCTCCACCTCGCCCTTCCTCACCTGGCAGGCTCCCCTCCCTGTGGAAGACATGGATCAGCTCCTCCAGGAAGCCTACCACAAGCCACTCTCTTCAAATTCCCCCTCCCCTGAAATCCGGCCACCTGCCCCAATGTACTCCCATATAAAAATTGCTCATGAGACTCAGCACATTTCACTGAAATCATTTTATTGCACATGTTTCCCCACTGAGTTGGTTCAGGGCAGAAACCCCTCTTATTAATGTTTCCATTTCCTGGCCCTAGTACAGCACCTGGAATGGGACCTAATGGGAGCTCAGTGAATGTGTCTTGAATTGAACTGAAGTCATCTTTGAATCATCCATTCATAAATAGTCTAACTCCCGGGCCTACTCACCGGGCTGCCATGAGATGAGGGAGATACTGCTTGTGAATTACTTAGTGTGAGGTCAATGGATATCCACTATTAACATAATCATTATTACTATAATCTAGTACCCTCCAGGCTGGGCATTAGGAGACACAGATTCTAGTCCCAGACCTGATGTTAACTATCAGGGTGATCTTGGCCAAGTCAATTATCTTTTCTGAATTCATCCTTAACAAATATTATTTTCCTTCTTTGCCTCACCTCCAGTATTGAATGATTCTCTACCTCTCCCTTAGTTCAGCATAGACAATTCAGAATGTGCAGATAACTCACACTATATCTGCACTGATGAACACTGCCTTTATGAATATCCCAACACATAAGCAATCATGTTGAGACCCACCACATGGGGTAACCTCTTCCTTCTCATTCCCTGCTGGGCCCTCTCCCATGTCTCTATCACATTTTATATTAAAAGTGAAAAAAAGAATCGAACCAAAGGACAGTCCTTTAAAAATATATATGTTTAGCTTTACAACAAACAAGTTGCATTTTTCTTATTTTCCCATTTCCTTGTGGACTGGTAAAGCTTCATTATGAATGAATAACCACCAGCCTGGATCAATACTTGGAAACAAAGCACTGTGGTGCCCACTACGGGGTTTCCACGGAAAGCAGAAGCGCCTCTCAGTTACCAAATCCCACTGGCCCACCCAGCCTCAGCCCCACCCCTAACCGTGAGGAAAGAGCAACTTCCATCAGCAGAGAGGGGACAGTATCTTATCAAAAACAGCACTGCAACCAGGCCCAGTGGCTCACGCCTATAATCCCAGCACTTTGCGGGACCAAAGCAGGAGAGTCTCTTGAGCCTAGGAGTTCAAGACTACCTTGGGCAACACAGTGACCATGTCTCTACAAAAGAAATTTTTTTTAAATAGCTGGGCATGGTGGCATGTACCTGTAGTCCCAGCTACTTGGGAGGCTGAGGTGGGAGGATCACTTGAGCCTGGAAAGTCAAGGCTGCAGTGAGCTTTGATCACACCACTGTACTTCAGTCTGGGTGACAGAGCAATACCAAGTCTCAAAACAAACAAACAAACAGCATTGCAATTGCAGGTTTCAGGTCTGTATCAAAGCAACCTGCCCTTTCTGAAAATCTCTAAACCGTGTCAAGCTATAAAAAAGAAAACCACTGTTTCTATAACTCCAATTATACTATTTCTCCCTTCTCTTCTGAAGGGATCCCCCTCACAGAAGTTACTTTAAGACTGGAAGCCATTTCCTTCCAACAGCAGCAGGAAGAAGGTAGGGAACTACATTACCCAGAAACCCTGTGGCAGAACCTGGGCTGACCATGAACCATGGCTTTCATTCTTACTGGCAGTAGCCTGAGCTCCTGAATAGGCAGAGAGAATCTCCTCTGAGCTCTAAAGACCCATCAGAGCATGAAACTGAGGGTGATGTTCCCATCTGTCTCACCAAGAAACTCGGGGTGGGTGTGAGGAAGGTAAGACAAAAGTGTTGAATTTTTCTAAGGCTGTTTTAGAAAAGAAGACTTGAGCAAAAACACAGTCTGCTGGTAACTAGTTCCTTAACCATAGTCTGGTGGAAACAGTACAGAGCCCAGACTAACACATCCACTTCTTCCACCCACAGAGGGTACTGTTTGTCTTATTTCTTTATCCCTAAGACTGGGAGAAAAATGATCTCTGTGATCAGAGAGCCGTTGATCTGATGGAGGAGACGCAGCCCTTCTCTTCAGAAAACTCCTGCTCTGACAGAATTATAACCACTGACTTTCAAGAGCCTCCAGTCTAACGGGAGTGACAGAGTTCCTGCCCCCAGGGAGCTCCCATTCTGATGGGAGAGGCAGAGGTCCCATCTTTGAGAGCACCCAAGTGATGGGGGAGCTCAGAGTTCAGCTCTCTGCACTCGCTACCAAAGTGTCCTCTGCAGCCAGCTGGAGGCGGCTGTGCAGCTGTGAGGGACACAGGTGACTTGGCACTTGTCCTTGTCTTCGCCCATCTGAGCCTGAGGCTGGGCTGGCTCTAGAGATGAATGGGTGGTCCACACACCAGGGAGAAGAGCTTTGAGGATGCAGACAGACCCGAACGTAGCAGAACTTTGCAACCTGAGCAGGTGGCCCACCAAGGGAGAGTTTCTCCAGAACTCTTATTGGCCAGAAACCTTTATTCTTAGCCCTCTTTCCACCCCTAGAATGCTGTTCTCTATTTTCTTTCCTCTTTCAGAAACTGGCCAAGCTTGCCCTATTCAGGCAGCTGTTAGGGGTTACTGTCTCACATCTGCCTGTCGCGTTCTGCATAAGGCTGCGTAGGGCTGCCACAGACACATACCTTTCCTCATTTGACATCCTTTCCTCTCTCAGGGATTTATTAGGTCCTTTAATTCTTTCAGAAGCCCCTGCACTCCTCAAAAGTTGGGCCTGAGTCTCTGCCTTTCAGATTCTTTTGTTCCTATCTGACCAGGGGCTCCCTAAATGCAGGATCTTTGGGGTCTCCACAAGGGTGGAACTGTCACCTCCAGAGGATTTGAAATTGGAAAACTTGTATTTGAACCCCATCACTGCCACCCAAAAGCTGTGTTACTTTAGCTAAGACACTTCACTTCTCTGAGCCTGTTTCCTCGAAAATGGGGAACATAACATTCTTCCCAACTCAAATGGTAGCAAAGTTGTTTGACTGATTAAGAACTCTGCAAGCATTAATTACCATTAAGTTTCCTGGGCACAACCAACACCTGGGAACCTCATTTCTAATGTATAAAAAAACATAAAAGTGAGACTTCTCAGTTGACAGTCAGGATGGGGTTCCTGGAAGCCCTTCCTTCTCAACTTCCCCCACCTTCTACCCCCCTAAAGACCTCAGAGCTTCCAACAAGCATAGTTATAAAGTTAGAACATCACTCAACAACAAAGCCCAATTCTGAAGCTCATATAATTAGGAATGCATTCAACTGCAATTAGCAGGAAACCCAATCAGATAATTTAAATTAAAAGATGGCTATTGTTCTCTGATACCAAGTAATCCGGAGGTAGGTGTTGCTGGTATTGATTTATTACTCAGTGATGCCAGAGACCTCGGCCTTTTCTACCATTCCATTCCACCACCCTCCAAAAGCTAGCTTTCTTCCTTGTGCTTAGAGTATCGTGGTCACAAGATGGTTTCTGTAGCTCCAGGCATCACATCACATTCAAGGAAGGAAGAGGTCGGGGAAGGACAGGACCACCTGGTGTCAGGGCAAATGCTGTAGGGCCATGACCTCTGCAGCAGATAGACCTCATCTTTCTAGGAGTGTCAGGTGGGACTGCAGAAATGTGGTGTGCCTAGCCTTTTGGACAAGCAGCCTCACCATCCTGCAACTTGCTGCTCACTCTGTTCAGGTTTCCAAAGATCACCTATGCAGATATGTGCTCATCGAGTGCAGAATCTTTATCCCTTACCAGATGGAGAGGGTGGAGGGCAGGTGGAAGGACCCCATTCCCAAAGCATCCTCCTCCTCCTGGTGGCATTTAAGCTTCTCTCAAACACTGGAGGTGGAATTTCTGGGAACAGAACTATGCCCATCAGAGGTTGCCAGTTTAGTTACTATAATGACTGTTTACCTCGCCTTCTTCTCACTGTTCTTCTCTACAGCAATATGACTAGAAGCACATGCTGTGCTAGGCAGAAATTATTAGAGATGCAAGACCATAAAAAGGCCCCCTCTGTGCCAACTGTCTCTTCTACAGAGGTTCTAGTGCACACATTTGAAAATGGCAGCACTAGGTTCTTAATATTTCACCTCGATTTGCTGCCTTTTCTAGCAAGAACAGGAGGTACCTGGTGGTGAGATGAGCACCGTGCTGGGAGTCCAGTCCCGGTCCTGTGGCTGACCTTATTGTGTGACCTTGGGTGAGTCACTTACTCTCTCCATCTCCTCTTCTATAAAGTGGAAATGATCATCATATGCACCCTGGAGAGTTACATTCTTTCAAAAGATCTCACTGGCCGCTGTGTAAGAAACAGACTTGAAAGGGAAGATTTGCCAAGGAGTGGATATAGATTGTGAGAAAAAGATAATTAAGATTATGCCCAACACTTTTTCCCTAAATATCTGGGTGAATAGAAAGGCATTTACTCACTATGATATACTTTCCGCAGGAGGAAAGAAAGGGGCAGAGAACTCCTCATTAACCACGGTGCCAGGGTCTGGGAGCAGGTGGGGCATGTGACATTATTGGTCTCTAGTAGCACAGTAAGAACCACCACTGCACCTCACATCCCCAAGATGGCCCTTACATTCTGGCAAACCAAAGGCTGAAGGCCCCTGAATGTAAAAGCTGGGAGAGCCACCTTCATCATTACCACCTGGGATGCTTGACAAAGATGGAGTACCCAAGCCCATCGGTACACCTTCTGAATTAGAACATCAGTGTCTGGGGGCTGGAAAGCTACCTGTAACAAGTTCTCTGGATGAATCTTGTGTCTGCAAAGCCGATGTTCCTTGGCTCTAGCCTTCAATTTGCAGATAAAGAAACAGCTCTTAACCTCCAGGCAAGGTCTCCTCCATTATATCAAGCTTCTAGGGTCCTCAGTGACTCAGCTGACATCACCCTTCACCATGGCTTCCCCAGCTCTCTATCTCTTCTCGCAAATAGGGTATCAGTCACAAGGGGTCCCAGAGAGGACGCGTGGTCCTCTACCCCCACTGCTGGGAGGTGTCCTCACAGGTGGTCAGTGTGTCACTCCCGGGGGTAAAGGATGAAGATAGCTGGACTGATGGGAGAGCCTGTGGCTGGATGACTGTGAGGCAGTGTTCAGCCAGACACAGAAATGCAGCAGCAGATGTGGGACTGGGGGCCCCACACTCCTGACACTGCCCCTGCCGAGTGAGTTACTGAGACTGGAAGAAAGTGTTGCTGCTGATTCCCTCCATAAAGCCACCCCACAGCACACTCAACATTAACCCAAATGGAGAAAGGCTGAGACCAGGCTCTGATGAAACCATCTCAGTTTAAAGACTCGGTTTTATGGCAAAACCACCAGCAGCTATACCCCTGAATCCCAGCACTGGGGATGAATTGACAACTTTCTCATAAGGCCTTAAGCCAAACATGGCAGCCAGCAGCGGGCAGCACATGGCAATTCCAGCAGCATTATGTTTGACTGACTCCCCCTTCCTAAAGCCCCAGTCTCCAAGGAACAATGATGGCAGAGAGTGCTAGCAGAGGCCCTGCAGTCAGATGATTTAGCAAACCCACCTATTTTGTTAATGTCTAAGAATTATAGAGAGAAAAATCAGCCAGAGTTATACCTAGCTCCTTGGATTTTCATTAAACCCTATGAGTTTCATTATACTGACAGGCAAAACTTTCATTCTCTGCCTCTGAAATGCGGCCCTCCGGTTACCCACCTGTCCTCCCCTATAAAGCCCCAGGTAAAGGAGGCCTCTGCAGCGATGGGAGGACTTTGTATCACTACCTAGCTCCAGGTGAGCTTTTCAACTAGAAGGTGTGGGTGTCACATTCCACCTGGGAAGGGATGAGTCCCCAACAGCCAGGAAGTTCATTGTCTTTAATCACACTAAGATTTCATGCCCACCTTCACATGGTTGCCCTTATGCACACACACAACTGAACACAGATTCAGATAAACACATACATACGCATTCCAAACAGGAGCTCACATGAATAAATATATGAAACATGTGAAATGAAAGTAGCCATCATCATAAGTGCTTACAATATTTTAGGCAACATATGAAAGGCAAGGCAAGTGTTACTTCCTTTAACCCTCACAAGAACCTTTTAAGATAGGTGCCATTGTTATTATCTCCATTTCACAGATGAGGAAGCCCATTTGGGGTTTCCAGCTGTAAATGGTTGAACCAAGACTCTCGTGCGTCCCTCTGGCCTGTACTCTCAACCACTACCTCCCAGGTTCCCACTAGGACACATGCCACCCCCTGCACGTGTCCCCGCATGTATGGTGCTCCCACTCCCAACTCTTCATGACCACACACATGCATCCCTGAATAAATACACTGTGCTCTTTGAGGACATGCACCAAGTCAGCAGCATTCAGGGTTTCTCTGACCCTCCCTGGAAGGGAATGGCAGTGCCTTCCAATGCTGTTTTAAGGCTCATTGGTTCTCCTCCAGTCCTCAGACCTCAAGAAATTGCCCATTTGTCTTATTCAAATACAGGCAAATTGCCGAGATGGGATAAGTCCTTGCTGAAGCTTCTTGGTGATAGGCAGATCAGGAACAGAAGCATGAACTTTAAATCATCTTATCTAAGTCCACAACATTTAATAAATCTGTGGTCAGGAGCTTTTTCACTTGCTGCTGCCAGTTAAAGAAAAGGGCAGTTTTACAGCTAAGCCCTAATATGCTGGCTCGTAAAGAAATCACTCCTTGTTCTGACTTATCAGCCTCCATTATCACTGCCTTAAGCAGAAACACACTATTATGTTCTGCTGCTAACACCATTAGCTCAACGTGCACTAAAAATACCAAAAGTACCAAGGGACTTCCAGTCTCTAGCAAGTTCCTGGGGTGCAAAGCCCCTCCAGATAGGGTGAGAACTGCATGGAAAGAAGTGAGCTCTGTGTGGGCAAGGACAACCGCCTGGACATGCCAAGCACTTGTCTAGGGGGTAGACATTAGCTGCCTCACCTCCAGGCTGCAGAGAGGACTCTTGGGCTCAAGCCTGGGCAGGTGCAAGGAGCACGGCTGTTATTCACCCCTCTGGACCTAAGCCTGGCTCCACGAGGTATTAGGAACGTAAACTTGGGCTTGAAATCTGATTCAGAATATGCTGACCATGGCCTTAGACAAGTCAACTTTCTAGGCCTCAGTGTCCCAATCTATGAAATGTGATGATAAAAACAGCACCTGTCTTGAGTTATTGAAAGAATTAACTAAAAAATGAGCTTACTGTTAGGGTTTTTGTTCGAGAAAACATCCTAGAGGGCCAGAAACATTTGAGGAAACCTTAGGAAGATGTGGTTCTGCCTGCATTTTCTTTGGAGGAAGGGGTGTTGCTGTGTGACCAGCAGAACTAGAAGATGAATGATCGTCCTAGATTATAGTCAAAGAAAGCCAGGATTTTGAGATGAGACATGGAAAGCCAACCTCCAAGATGGGCCTTAATGATTTTGCCTCCTTCACCCTCTTGTGTGGTCACCTCTCACAAGGGCAGAGTGGTCTGTATGACCCAGAGAATACAATGGAGTGTTCTGTATGACTTCCAAAGCCAGATCATGTGGTTTTCATCTCGGTGGCTGGGATTGTTGTTCTGGGGAAAGTCATCCACCTTGCTATGGGGATGCTTAAGCAGCCTTGTGGAGAGGCCTACATGGGGAGGAACTGAGACCCCAGGCCAAGAACCAGCCCCAATTCTCCAACCATGTGAGTGAACCACCTTGGAGGTGGATCCTCAGCCCCAGTCAAGCCTTCAGATGACTGTAGATAAGAGATCCTAAGGCAGAACCACCCAGCCAAGCCACTCCTGTATTCCTAATCCATGGAACCCATGAGAGATAATAAATGATTATGGAGTAATAATCATTTATTAATAAGTTAGGAGTAATAAGTTACTCCTAACTTATTAATAAATCAACTGGAAATGCACCTTGTAACTGAGGATCCCTTAAAATAAGAAAATTGAATAGTGAAAGATAAAAATAGACACAAATATTATCAGCAAGTTTCTATGTGAGTGCAAGTAACAGCAAATCAAACTAACAGTGACTAAAACCTTGAGGACACTTATGGTTTACTTCACAAGAAGTCAGGGTTAGGCAGTTCAACTATTAGGTCAGCAGGTCCATGATGTTATCAGAGACCCAGAGACTCTCCCTCCTTCCTCTATGAGTCCTCAGTTTCCTGATTTACATCCTTATTGTCTTATGATCAAATGATGCTGCCACAGCTCTATCATATCCTTGCATAACCACTTTTTTTTTTTTTAAATCAGGAAGGGAGGCAGGAAAAAAGAGCATTTCTCCGTGAGTGGCTCTGTCTTATCAGAGAAGAAAGCCTTTCTTAGATATCCCCAGAAAACTTTCCCGTAGACATCTTACTGGCCACAACTGATTCATAAACAAAAGGAAAGAGATTTACCATGTCATTGGGATCATTACCAAATGAGAAAAGTCAGGATTATCTTAGCAAGAAATGAAGGTAATAGCCATTAGATTGGGTAGATTATCAATAGTGTCTGCCCCATATATAAATTTGTCTCATTGCCTAACACCATGGTATTAAAAAAGGAAAAAAAAAATGGTAAGATAACGGTTAGAATACCATTGTCTCCCTCTGGCATATCCATATTCTTCCTTTTCTTTGAGTCCCTTTTTTTTCCAGTTAACTGAGGATCAGAGAGAAGGAGGACTTGCCCAAGGTCTCCCTCCTGCTGATTGATAACAGAGCTGAATCTTCAAGCCAGATCCCTTGACTCTTGGACAAAGTTTGGGTCCATGCTAATATTTCTCACTGTGAGTTTCATAGGACATTTTTCACGATATTCTCTATAAATCAAAAAGGGTTGAGCAATCAAGTAACTTTTTTAAAATGCTACCTACTTGATGTCTATCTTGGTGATTCATTATGCCCACTAGTATATTAAAGTCTCTGAGAAGTCCTGCAGCAAAGGACACATCTTATAACATTTAACCTTGTAGTTCCCAAAATGTATTTGAGCATGGAATTGCCACTTCACAGCACCTGTTAACATCTCATGGGACTAGCTTTTTGGAGAACACCCTTTGGAAATGCTGTCCTAAACAAGGCAGCTTCCAGCCACCCCATCCCATAGCATAACCACTGGGCTGAACAATCCATCTGTGGAGACAGGGGTAATTAGTTCAGCATATGCTGCTGTGCTTCTACTGCATTATGGTTCATGTTCCACTCAGGTGGTAGATTTTTTCCCTGGTTAATGAAGAGGTTATTTTTGTGTGTTCATTTAGGGATTGTAATCACTTTCAAGAAAGAACAAGAGTGCATCATTGGAAAGAATGAGCATGGCGTTGGGAGGTTATGGAGAAATCCACTTAGATGTATCTCTGGCCCAGAGAATGCTGGCAATGGCAGTCTGCAGAGCTTTACCACACCCATCAAGCACACAGCACCTCTGCAGACATCATCTCATCACTCTAAAAGCATTTGGGCAGGGCCTTGACTACCTCGTTGCATGTGGCCAAGATTCTCCCAACCACTGCCTATACAATCTTGGAAGATTCCCTTCTCTTGGGTCTAAGTTTCCTTGTCATCTATTGATAAGGACATTGATATACTTCGGACACTTGTCCCCTCCAAATTTCTGTTGAAATGTGATCCCTAATGTTAAGAGGTGGGGCTTAGTGGGAGGTGTTTGAGTCACAGGGACAGATTCTTCATGAATGCCTTGATGCCCTCCCCACAGTAATGAGTGAGTTCTACTACTTCATGGGAGAGCTGGTTATTTGAAAGATCCTGGCACCTCCACCCCTCTCTCTTGCTCCATCTCTTAGGATGTGACACGGTGGCTCCCCTTCTCCTTCCATTATGATTGGAAGCTCCCTGAAACCCACACCAGAAGCAGATGTCAGTGCCATGTTTCTTGTACAGCCTGCAGAACTATGAGCCAAATCAATCTTTTTTTATTTACAAATTACCCAGCCTCAAGTATTCCTTTATAGCAGTGCAAAATCAACTGATATAGGCACTGAGACCTGGAATGCTTACAGGTCCTGGGCTCGGGGTCTAGGTCTTGGATCATGGACTTCTTTCCCTCCCACAAGGCTGCCTCCTCAGGAACAGTAGGAGCCATGAAGCACCTGATATTCCACAATCACTTAGATTTTTTTTTTTTTTTTTTTAAGAGACAGGGTCTCGTTCTGTCACCCATGCTGTAATGCACTGGCACAATTATAGCTCACTGAAGCCTTGGATTCCTGGGTTCAAAAAATCCTCACGCCTCAGCCTCCCTAGTAGCTAGGACTACAGGCATGTACCACTGTGCCTGGCTAATTTTTAAATTTTTTTTGTAGAGACAAAGTCTTGCTATGTTGCCCAGGCTGATCTCGAACTCCCGACCTCAAGCAATTCTCCTGCCTCAGTATCTCAAAGTGCTGAGATTAGAGGTATGAACTACTGCACTTGGCCAAGATTTTTAAATCTTTTGTTGAAGTAATCACACCGAGAAGTGCGCACATCAGAAGTATTCATCTCAGTGAAAGTTTACAAACTGATCATGTCAGAGTAACCAGCACTTCTTAAGATAAGAACATACCTTACCAGCACCTTAGAAGCCCCCTTGGCTGGGCATGGTGGCTCACACCTGTAATCCCAGTACTTTGGGAGGCCTAAGTGGGCAGATCACGAGGTCAGATCAAGATCATCCTGGCCAACATAGTGAAACCCCATCTCTACTAAAAATACAAAAATTAGCTGGTTGTGGTGGCGCGTGCCTGTCATTCCAGGTACTCAGCAGGAGAACCACTTGAACTCAGGAGGGGGAGGTTGCAGTGAGCCAAGATTGTGCCGTTGCACTCCAGCCTGGTGACAGAGCGAGACTCCGTCTTAAAAAAAATGAAAAAAAAAAAAAAAAAGCCCCCTTGTGCTGCCTTCCAGTTACTATGCTCCCAGGGGAGCTACCATCTGCTGTCTAATGCCATAGATGGGTTTTGTCTGTTACTGAACTTTATATAAATGGAATCAAACAGTGTATACATATTCTCTCATGTCTGGCTTCTTTTGCTCGAGTATGTTTATGTGATTCTTTCATGTTGTTGAGTGTAATTACAGGTCATTAATTCTCACTGCTGTGCAGTATTCTTTTGTGTGAATATGCCACTTTTGATTTATCTATTCTACTCTTGACAGACACTTTTATTCAGGTAGTTTCCAGTTTGGTGCTATTCAATATAGAGCTTCTATGAATATTCTAACACCTGTCTTTCAGAGAATCATATGGACACACTTCTATTGGTGTATTATACCTAGGAGTAGAAATATTGGACCATAGGATATACTTTGGTAATATTTCCAAACAGTCATCCAAAGTGGGTTTATCAATGTATTATTGCAGTGGCTGTATAGAAGAGTTCAGTTGCTCCACATCTTCCTCAGCACCCAGTATTTTTCGTCTCCTTTACTTTGGTCTTCCTGGTGAGAGTGTAGTGGCATCCCACTGTGGTTTTAACATGCATTTTCCTTCAGACTAATGATGTGAGCACCTTTTCATGTTTATTGGCCATTTGGCTATTCATTTTCAAGTAATGTACAAGGCTTTTCTTCATTTTTCTCTTGAATTGTCTTTTTCTTATTAATACACTGTAATATAAACACAGGGGCCTGGTGACTTCCTACCCACCCACCACAACACACCCCACTCTATTTGACTAACAGAAACAAGAGAGTATGAAATCAGAATGCTCTCTCGATGTGGGGCACTTCCAGCAGGAGCTGAAGTCTACTCCTCAGCTCCTAACATCCCTCCTCTTCTCAAGGCCAGACTGACAGATGAGAGAGAGAGAGATGTCATTTTCACACAGGGAGTAACTGCTAAGTCTACAGTATGTTCTGAGCAATGCTCTAGGGGTTGGAAATTTTGCTGTGGACAAGACAAGACAGTCCAGTCCTTGGGAACTCAGATGGTCAATTGAGCACGAGAATAGTGCTCCATCCTTTCTCCTCTGGAGCTGAGCTGAACTTCCTCACCCAAGACTGTAGGAGTGATGAGTGCCCTGGCTAGTAACAACAATAATAATAAACTGCTGACACTTACTGAGCACTTCCTATGTCCCAGGTGTTATGCTAAGTACTTCCATGTGTTAAGCCCATGGTTCTCAAATTTTAATGCTCATCAGCATTGTCTAGGGGGTATATTAAACACAGACTGCTGCTGGGCCCTGCCAGTTTCTGACTCAGGGGGCCTGGGAATTTTCCTTTCTAACAGACTCCCAGATAATGCTAATGGTGCAACCACTTAAGTCACTATGTCAGAGCAACCCTATGGGGTAGGGACTATTATAATCTCCGTTACCCTGTGATGCCACTGAGGCACAAACAAGCTAAGCAATATCTATGCCTCTGGCCACACTGCTAATAATCAGTGGAACTGGTATTAGAATCAAAGCAGCATGACTTCACAGAGCACACACTTGTCTATTAACTACACCACACTATGCCCCAAGTAGCTTGCTTTTAAAGGCTCTCATAAACAGTCCAGCTTAACTGCTGAAATAAGAGCCAGGTGTAGCCTATAGCCTCTATTCCCATTAGGTGAATCTGTCCTTTGAGCACTCGTGGATGAGCTATATATCTGTTCTCATCCTGTAGAGAGGTGCCAACTACTGTGACACGTGGATAAGCAGTGGAGGACAGGGACATATGTTAGAGTTTGCAGCTTTAAAATCTATATATGAATCCCAACTCCAGGCCTTACTTACTACCTTTGAAACTTTGGAAAGTCCTTAAGGTAACTGAGCTTCATTTTCTTCATTATTGTTACAAGAAAAATATATAAAGTAATTTAAAACCCCAACTGATGATAGCTGTTTTATCCTACCAGCTGGAAGGGCATAATTCCCCCGCAGGCAAATGACTCTTTGTATAACAGTCTCCTGATGTAGCACAGCGAGTATGAATGGAAAGGCCCTGAAAGCTCAGACTACATCAAGTCAGATCAGGAGGTTTTGGGATAAACTGGGGGAGGGAAGCAAAGGGCAGGGACAGAAGACAAGGGCCGGGGCCGGGGATTTGGGAGAGGCAAAGAGAAGTAATTCAAAGGCGCACTGGGAGGATGGGGTGTTCCATCGGGGTGGTGGACAGGGAGACCAGACAGAGGCACTTAAGAAAATTGGTATTTAAAATCCAATTCTAAGTAATTTGCTTTCTGATGGTACAATGTCACCACCCTTCCTCCCCCATTACCTCCAAATTCTGCTACTATATGGTGTGTGTTTCTGTATTTAGCAAGTAAGTGAATACATGGGGTTAAACATAAAGACAATATGCCCACCACGAGGAATGCAAACAGACCTCCATGTGGATGACCAACCATGGCAACGAGAAAGCACACAACTTAAAAAAAATAGTATTTGTGCCTCAGACTGCAGAGCCCCTGAGAGCAGGATCCAAGCCCAAGACCCCTTCTTGCCCTGAACCTGAACTAGTAAGCTGGCATGAAGGAGGATGGCAATTCCTGCCTTATGAGCAGGGAGGACATTGAGCCCTGGTCCATGCCCCTGTGCTGGAAACACAGGTGTGCTGGCTGAGTAGAAAGTCATGGAGGTTTCCAATATGTTATTCCATGGAGTCCACAAAGTAGATCTGGGAAAGTTTCTCTTGACGGATGTATCAGCTAAGAAATAAATAATCCACCTAATAAATGAAGAAAGAATAATAAAATTAAAATGGCACCATCTGGCAACCCCTGTGAATTAATGAATTCAGGCATTGCTCACTGAGCTGCTAACATTACAAAAAGTGAAACAATCAGATTTTGGCACCTTTTAACCTAAGAATACACTACTACCCATGAGAGAGTGAGTAGTTTTGCCAAGAGAGAATCAGGGGGAGAGAGGAATGAGAGAGGAAGGGAGGGAGAGAGAAAGAGAAAGAATAAAAGAAAGAAGGATAGAGGGAGGGAGGAAGAGAGAGAGAGAGAAAGCTGAATCTACTCAAGCCTGTGGGTCCAGCTGGCAATCTACAGGAAATACAGAGGACAGAGGAACATGTTAAAGGACACCAAAGGAATGCAAACAGTAAAGACCAAATAATGGAAAACTATGGCACAAATGGCCCAATTTCATCCCTCAGTTGCAAGGGGGGGAAAAACAGATGGGAGAAACTATAGATTAATAAACACTTAAAGACATATCAACCACTCAAAATGTGTGGCTCTTATTCAAATTCTGACTTAAATAATTCTTTTAAATATCACGGAGGCTATTCTTCTGCCTCAAAGTAGAACATTATCTAATCCATGTTGGATTAGGTTTAGGTCCAGGGAGTGGTAGAAAACTTCTTGCTCAATTCTTGGGGCTGTGTTCATTCCTAGTCCTCATGCTTGTGATGAATAAACACCTTGGTTGTAGGATCTGGCTCTGTTGTCTGATGAAGGTCTTACACATTTTCCCACCCATCCCTTCACTGAGCCTTCTCAGGCAACCAGACGGATTGAGGAACAGAGAGTTGGGAAGGGAAAAGAATATGTCTTTAGGGGAAGAAGCCTATTTTAGGGGTGAGGAGAAAAAGATAACTTCCTAGAATGGTGGGGCTACACTGAAATGCCTGACACCACCCCCTGCTCCCATATCAGCAGGGAGATGTAGAAATCATTGAGACTTAAACTGCGGCAGCCACCTTGTCAGGAGCTGAGAGAGGCGCGGATAGCCACAGGTGACCTGCAGGATGTCAGTCAGGCTAATGAAGGTATCAAGTCCTCCTTAGCACCAGAACACAAAGCTCCTGGGTCAGAAGGAGCAGAATCAAAGTCATGTTGCCAGGAGAAATTTTTTTTGTTCTTATGAGGCTGGACTTTGCTCTCCTGGGAGAAAACCCTAATGTTTCCTTAGTGGGGTATGTTTGTATTTTTGATAGCTAGTGAGGAAATCAGCCATAGCACTCACTGGTGGGACTAACCTGGAATCCCAGAAGAAAAAGAGGTGGAGGGGGAGGTAGCTGAATCTGCTCAAGCCTATGGACCCAGATTCCAATTTGTGGAAACACAGAAGACAGAGAAATATGTTAAAGACTACCACACTATAGGGATGCAAGCATTAAAAGCCTAGCACTGGAAGACTGCAAAGAACAGGAATTCAAATCATTGATAAGTTACAAGGGGAAAAAAAGGGTGGGAAGACAGATTTTTTTTTTTTTAATTAGCCAGGCCTGGTGGCATACCCCTGTATTCCCAACTATTGGGAAGGCAGAGGTGGGAGGATTGCTTGTGCCCAAGAGGTCAAGGTTGTAGTGAGCCATGATCATACCACTACAGTCCAGATTGGGTAACAGAGTGAGATCTCCATCTCTAAAAAGTAAATAAAATAAAAATTAAAAAAAAAAAGACTTAGAAGACATGTCACCCTCTCTAACTGAACCAGACAGCACCCTTCCTGCTCTCAAATGATATAGCTTGAGCAGAGGAGATGTTCTGAGGACAGAGCTAAGTTAGCTAGACAGAAGGGGAGACTGAGGCTGGGGATGGGATATCCTCTTCCTTCTGGAAGAAGGGAGACAGCTCTGCATAGAGGAGGTAGGAAAATGACCTGGGGTCTTAAAAGAGGAGGCCACTGCAGGAAGAGGTCTGGAAACTCGAGAGAGGCCTCTGGAGGGTGTGGCAACCATGTGAAGAAACTCCTTTTAAAGATGTAATTTGAAAAGAGCTTCTGCCCCGTGAACAGAGAGAGCAGCTACTGAGTTGATGAATGAACAGCCTCTTTTCTTCCCACCTTCACAGCTCTGACCCTTTAGGGGAAGACTTGTATCAGTAGGAATCTAGTCAGGTTCTGCCATCATGGGAAGTGAGCACTAAAACGTGCCATGGGCCCAAGGTCTACACAGATACCATTTAGGAGAAGGTGCTGAAAGATGTGGCTCCTGCCCCCACAGTGTCCTGTCTACACCTTCATAGTACTGCAGAGCGGACCTGATGAGGAACCTGGGGAGGAGAAGGGCATTCCAGACAAGGACACGAACCCTTCCCCCATCATGTCACCAAGCAGAGCAGTACCAAATGGAGCATGGAGGTCCCTATGGCTGAACAAATGGGGTCACCACTGATTAATGGCAGCCCCAGAAAGACCTAGAGGAGGTAAGGTAGGCGCTGAAATACACCTCCATGCTTGAGAACTGGGGAAACTGAAGGCCATAATCTCTCTGCTAGAGATTATTAAGAAATAGTTCTGAGTGTCTTAGTCCATTTTGTATCATTGTAACAGAATATCAAAAATTAGGTAATTTATAAAGAACATGTTTATTTCTTACAGTTCTGGAGGCTGGGAAGTCCAAGGCTAAATGACCTGTACCTGGTGAGGGCCTTCTTGCTGTGTCATCCTATAGTGGAAGGTGGAAAGGCAGGAGAGCAAGAGGGGGGCAAACCCACTTTTATAACGAGCCTACTCTCATGATAATGACATTAATCCACTGATGAGAATTGGATGGCCTGATCACCTCTTGCTAGGCCCTGCCTCCCAACACTGTTGTATTGGGAATTAAGTTTTCAATACACGAACTTTGGAAGACACATTCAAACCATAGCACTGCATAACAGAAAATGAGAAGATGCTGATTCTCCCAGATTAAACTAGTAACATGGTGATAAACTCTCAAAGTCCCTCAATAGTGCTGCAGGCATGGTCTTGCATGTAGTCTCTTGTGGAGGTATAAAAGTGCTCCTTCCTCCAGTTGGACCCAGCCTGGATCCAAGGAACTCCACTTTTACTTTCACCTGCTGCCTCTGTGCAGTTGAAAAGGCATATATCTGCATGTAGCCCTCTGGGTAAAGGTAATATGTGTCTCCCATGGAGGAAGGTGGTGGTTAGAGAAAGGGCCCATGTACCTAAGGGGGTTTTGGAGCAGGGCAGAAGACTAATCCCACAGGCTCTGGCCGATGGTCTCCCTGTGAGTCCTCTGCCTTCAGGGGCTTCCTGGTGTTCCTGTATTTCTTTTCTGAAGTTCAGTGGTCTGGGATTTGATGGAGCAGAAATGGAGACAATGAAACCAAGCAACAGATACAGGCATGTTTACTAGGAGAATAAAGGGAATAAACTGGTACCAGGGATCTGGCAGGATCTGACGGCACTTCCACTTAAAGCCATTGATCTGGATTTCTGTCTAGCCTCTCCTGCTGCCCTTCCCACTACTACCACTCCTGGGCATCTGGGCTGTGCAAATAAACCCAATCCTGACTGAGCTGGAAGCAGGCAAGTGACAGGAAGCCAGATAAAAGGTAAAGAGGCTTCCCGTCTGTGTTCTGAGGTCCTGTGGCTGGAGAAACTGAGGGTGGGGAGATTGGATCACTTCCGCCATGAGGGGTTCAGCTGCATCCTGTTCTCACAGCCCCCTCCCTCCTTCCTGCCCCCTCCAATTTATCTCTGAAGCTGTGTGCATGTCATCTCTAATGGCTAACATTTATCGGGCACCTGCTATGTGTGTTCTGGGCACCAGGCCGAACGCTTTACACACTCTAGCAGACTGGGCTCTGAGCTGCAAGCAACAGAAACCAACTCTGGCTGATTTATACATAAAAAAGAATTTACTGAAAACATCTTTGGTTGCTCATGGAATCTCTAAAGGGCCTAAATACCAGGTTTGGAGCTACACACTCAAGAATAACACCCAAAGTGATGCTGCTGCAAAAATGGCCCGCATTTGAACACCACTGCTGCTGGGCTGGCCCTAGGTTTGGAGCTTGCCAGCTGGATGCTGGCCACCAAATTAGCAGCACAGCCACTGCTGTCCTGGGAACTCTTAAAATGGTTGCAGCAGCCAGAGATAATTATTTAGGATCCCCCTGAGTCTTGGGCAGGTGCATCCGAATGGCAGAGCCAAGTCTTCCATAGTAGAAGGTGGGCTCTGCCACCCACTCTGATCCCAACATAGGGAGAAATCTCCAGACACAGGGAGAGAGTGAGGTTGGCCACAAAAACAGACACCTGTCCACTTCACTTGCTTGTTCTTGTTTCTCTCATTTAAATCCTGAGGGTCGATATGTCATTCTCACTCATCAGAACAGGTACATGAGGGTCAGAAATATTAGCCAAGGATACACAACTAGTCAGCAGCAGAAAGTCAGGAGGATTGAGGGCTAACTGACTCCAGAGAGACCATCTCCTAACCCTAACTCTCTTAAGACTCCTGTCTGCAGCACTGCCAGACAGAAAGGACCAGTCTGCAGGAGAAAAACAAAGCAAGATAGAGAGTGAGAGACAGAATGTGTGTCTGTAAATGTGTGCATGTATGTGTGTGTGAATTATATGTGTGTGTCCATGTGAATCTGTGCATGTATGTGTGAGTGTATAAGTGTATGTGAATTGTATATGTGTGTTTGCATATGTCAGTATGAGTGTGTGTGTGTAAATGGTGTGTGTGTGTTTGGGGGGAGGGGGTGGGCTCAGGACCTCCCCCTGACCCTGCCCATTTAGGATATCAGGAGCTGACTGTAACAGCCATGCCCTATCTACCCATTCCAGGGATAAGAGCACGTCTGTACCTAAAGGGGCTCCCTAACTCTGGACTTTATGAAGTTGACCAAAAGGATCTATAAAGAGAACTGAATGCAGGGTTGACATTCTAAATCCTTAATATTCTAGTTACTACTGGCTCTGACCACATCCACACAACTCAACATGCTGCCCTGATGCCCATTCTGTCATCAGCAGCCCTGACAGTGTGCAGTGTGGGCTGGGTATATAGAAACCACACAAACTCGGAAGGAAACATGGGGTCTTTGAAATCAGTCCCACTGGACTGTGAGTTTCATGTCTCTCTTGTTCATCCAAAGGCCTGGGGCTGCCCCATGCTGGCACATGGCAGGTGCTCTGTTGAATGAATAAATGAGTGGACAAGTCAGTGAATGAATGAACAGGCCTTCTCACTAACAAAATCACAGTGCCCTGGACCAGCATTTACCAGGTGGGTCACCTCCATGATCCTGGTCTGCCTTGACCCCTCTTTGTTCCAGTCCCCACACCATCCAACAAAGGCTTTGTTCATTTCTTGCTTCCTCTAGCTTTTTCCCATGTCCTGGCATTTGCTTATTCATCTGCTTAAAACACTCTTCCAGAGTATGAAATCTGTCCCCATTAGTTTCTACAGGAAGGCTTTGATTCCCTCCAACATGTTCTGGAAATGCTGGACAAGTAGTAGAGCAACTCACTACACCTCAAGGAAGATTCCATGGATGTGCAGCCATGGAGCAGGGACAGGAGACAGAAAGAGACTGGATCTGTGGATAGCACAGTGCAGCACCCTCAAGCCTGGACTCAGGGGACTGCAGAGCCCACACGACAATAGGACTGGCCCATAACTAAGCTGCCCATTTTCCTGACTGCACAGTATTTGCTCACTCAGCAGTCAAGATACCGAGAAGGTTAATACTATGTTTGATGCTCAGATGACCTGCTGCAGACCCAGGATCTCAAGACCTGGAGGAGAATCCAGTCTTTCAGTGAAAGAAGTTACCTGCTTATTGCATCCCATAATGAGGCAGAGTCCTTGCTCTCTGTTGCCCAGGCATCTCAACCCAAAACTCTGAGGCTTTGGTTTGTGTATCTGGCCCCCTGCACATCTGGAGTGTTGGAATTCAGAGAGTGCAGCGGCAGCTTCTGTGGGCCCTGCCTGAAAGAAGCCTCAAGAGGGAAGCACTGTTCCAGTCTCAGAGCCTGTGTGTCTGAGCTCAGTGCAGTTCGAATGCACCAGCACATGCTGGTTTCATCTCCCCTCTGCCTGGCCCCTCTCTGGTGATTCTCTCTCTTCTCTCTGCCAGCCCAAGCCTTCTCTGGTGGGAGAGAGGGAGAACTGTGTTGCAGGCAGGGAACTGAAAGGGAGAGGATGTCCCAGAGGAGCTGACAGCTCACGACTGTCGCTCACCACAGCAGGGAAGGTTGCCTTCTTCTAGCCAGTTTTGTTTTCTCCTCTTCCAGCCCTCATGCCTATTTGCCGGGGGAAAAGTGTCAGTGCCAAGGCTCAGGCGTGTCATCTCCCTTGCTGCCAGCAGGCCTCCCACTTCCTACCAAAGGGCTGCTGAAGGGGAAGGGCCATCTCGGCTAAGCCGTGCCAAGGTGAGGGATCCCTACGAAGAGCCAGCGACATCCTCCTGGCCTGGCTTCAAGTCCTCAGGGAGCCACAGCACAGCTCCTTCACCTCCCACAGATGCTGGCTTCCCTGCATTGCCCTGTTTACATTTGCAACCCACACCCCTGAGCTCCAGGCCCTCCCAGAGGTTACAGGACTTGCAATAAAGGTGTCCACAAAAGAAGAATAAAGCAGGCTGAGGGGAGTGGGAGCTAGAGAAAGTGCTGCTTTACCAGGGCAGTCAGGGAAGTCTGTCTGTGGGGATGACACTTGAGCCTGGAGACCTACAAGAGGTGAGGGGCGAGCTGGGTGGACACTTGGGAAAGCTCAATCCACAGGGAACAGCATGTATCACCCCTGCAGAGGTGGGTCCAGCTGGTTGGAAGAGAACGAGGAGGCTGTGTGGAGTAGAGGGGACAGGGGAGAGGCTGAAGAAATGAGACCAGAGCAGGGCTGAGCAGGTCAGTTGCAGCTTCCAAAAAAATCATTTTAGGCATTTAGGTATCATTAAATTCTCACTCAGACACTCTCAGATAAGTATAATTATTATCCCCATTTTCCAGGTGAGGAAACCGAGGAGGCAAGCGGTTACATGATTTCCCACAGATCACAGAGCCAGGATTCAAGCAGTTCTTGCCTGTGAGTTGCACACCAAACCGCTTTGCTACATCACCCATAATAGTAACTCATCCACCTGAGTCGGGCAGACACGAATCCCAGTGCTGGACGGCAGCGCAGGATCTCTATGGCCCTGGCAGGTGAATTCTCCTTCGTGTGCTTCTGCCTCCTCACACCCTGCCCCTCACAGGGTCATAGTGAAGGAGGAAGCAGAAATGAGCAGACATGGCTTCGTGCGGTCTGGGGGTCATCCTTCCCTTCCCCACCCCCTGTTTCAGGCAGATGGGGGCAGATTCCAGAAACCAGGGGTAAGGAAGGTCAGTCTGAAAGCTGAGGGTGAGTGGGCAGCTCAGCTACAGAAACCACAGGGCATGAAGGTGAGGGCTCTGGTGGAGGGCGTGACTTCCCAGGGTGCCGAGGGAGTGCGTTCCAGAAGGCCTTAGGCCTGGCTCTTCATGGGAAAGGCTTAGCTCTGAAAGGCAGAACACCCACAGATAAGAGGAAGGAAGAGTGGGTCAAGTGAAGGATTTTCAAATGAAAGGAGGCTTGAAGCAGTGGAGAGAGTGGGAGGGAGATGGGGAGTGTTAGAGATGGTGATAGCAGGTGGGTGCTCTCAGGGCCAGTGTTTGAAATAACCAGGCGTGGCCCTTGGTTGGCTGTCCACACCCCAGGTGCAGCTATACTCACTGTTGGCAGAGCTTGGCCCTGTGTCATTATTTGCAGAGCTTGGAGCTGTTTGCAAAGCTTGTCATTGCCTGTGTCACCATTTGTAGACCGTGGCACTGTTCGTTATTCTGTGGAGTTTAGTTTTATTTGCAGAGTTCGGTATTATTGGGAGAGGCTAGCACTGTTTGTGTCACTGTTTGCAGTACTTGTTGCAGTGTCTGTTGGTGTTACGATGTCAACAGAGCCCATTCCTCCCTATTTCTCTGTTTGCTGAGCCTGTCAGTGCTGATGTTACTGTCTCTGTGGATGTTTGGGGTCTGTCACTGTCAGAGGTATGGTCTGCAGTACCCTTCACTTCCTGGGTCCCTGTGTGCAGAGTCTGTCATGGCTGGAGTTACGGTGTCTGTGCTGTCAGTGTCACGAATGCAGAGGCAGTCTCTCTGTGCAACTCTATGCTGAGGCTTCTCACTGTTAGCATTGCTGTCTGCATCATGATTTGCAGAACCCATTGCTCCCTGTGCCTCTGTTGGCAGGGTTTCTCATTGTCTATGATACAATAGTGAAACATGATATCACAGGAGAATATTCTTCACAACCATATCTGAAGCCTATCTCTGATCCCCAGCAGTCACTGCTCCCCCTACCTGGGACACATACACCACCTTGCCACATGCTCCCATGCCCTCTGACCATTTTTGAATACTGGCCTCTGGGTTCTCGTAAGAACAAACACCCTGCCTCTGCTCCCCACCACACTTAATGGGCCCTACAACCTGCTTGCTGGAGCTTGATTTCACTGCAGAGTCCAGGCCTTGTGGATGGCTCTAGACCAAGAGCACAAGCAGATTTACAAAGGAATCAGTGTTGGCAGGAAGGGGGAAAAATGACATAGAAAAAGAGGAGCCATCAGGAAAGATGAAAGGGTTTTGCTTCTTCATCTGACGGGGTTTGAAGGCTGTCTTCGGGAGGGAGATGGCTCCTTACGGCAGAGGGTGTAATTAATTAAGGGTGAGGTGCAGTGAGCTCAGGCAGCTGGTGCAAGTGATAAAGTGGCACTGTGCAGCGAGTCCCCGGTGGTGACAGAGATAAGGGCACCCATCAGAGGCACGAGGCTTGCTGGTCGCAGCGTGAGGAAGGGGCAGGGGTGCTTCTGGAGGGAAGGGCAGGAACTGGCCAAAACACGTTTATGGGTGAAGCTCTGCCTCCTTCAGACCACAGCACCTTGAAGTTTAATCCCCTGGTGGGAAAGCCGAAAATACCCATTATGCCACTGCTCATTTCTTGTAGACAGAAATATAGAAAATGAGAGCATGTGTTGAAGAAAAAAAAATCAAAAGGAATGGTTAAAAGAAAGTTTTAAATAACGTTTTTAAAAGCATAAGAAACCCATAGACTATTTAAAAAAAAAAATAAAGAAAATCCTCATTGAAAGCCAGGAAAAAATGTGTGCTGAGGATCAAAAAGACTGGTTTCTGGAAAGGAAAAAAAAAATCCCTCTGCATGGCTAACTAGCAGAGAAAAAGAAGTCATGTAAAGATGTAAAGGGAAAGGCATCATGTAAGTATATATAATCTATATTATATATTTGTATTTTATTATTAATTATTTATTACAAGAAAAGAGTGCATGGCAGGTCAGATGTACATTTGAAGTCAAACGTCCAGGAAGAGCATCTGAGAATCCCCTTGCGAGGAACTCCAAAGTCAGTAATAACAGTTCCTTTAAATAACTTCAAAGTCAGGGAACCAAGTGAAGAGTAAGTGGGAGCCCTCAGTGATCACAGTGCAAAAGGTGCGTGAAGAATGAAAAGAGGCTGGTGGACAGGCTGGGCCAAATCTGTGCCAGGGAAGATGGCCCTGAAATCTCCACTCCCAGAATGCCTTTTGATGGTGAGAGTTGAATGTACAAGATCAAATATTGATGACAATGGTAACTCCTTACATGTACATATTGATTTATGGTTTGCTTTTTTGTTATTGTTTTTACTCACATTATCTCATTTAATCTTATCATAACATAGTCTCTAAGATGGGTAGGGAAGGAATTTTTAGTAGCCCCATTTCATAGATGCAAAAATTACGATCAAAATTGGTTATGAAGTACTACGGTTTGAACGTCTCCTCCAAAGCTCACATTGAAATTTAATTGCCTGGCCAGGTGCGGTGGCTCACGCCTGTAATCCCAGCACTTTGGGAGGCCAAGGCAGGTGGATCACCTGAGGTCAGGAGTTCGAGACCAGCCTGGCCAACATGGTGAAACCCCATCTCTACTTAAAAATACAAAATTATCCAGGCATGGTGGCATATGCCTGTAATCCCAGCTACTCGGGAGGCTGAGGCAGGAGAATCGCTTCAATCCAGGAGGCAGAGGTTGCAGTGAAGTGAGAACATGCCATTGCACTCCAGCCTGGGCAACAAGAGCAAAACTCCATCTCAAAAAAAAAAGAAAGAAAGAAAAGAAATTTAATTGCCACTGTGACAGAATTAAGAAGTGGGTCCCTTAAGAGGTGACTGGGCCATGAGGGAGCCACCCTCCTGAATGTATCAGTGCCATTATTGTGACAGTGAGTTACTGATAAAAAGGATGCGTTTGCTATTCTAATGTTCTCCCTCTGTTTGACACACTCTCACACTTTCTTGCCATGTGATGTCTTCCACAACCTTATGACACAGCACAAAGGCCTACCAGATGCCAGTGCCATGCTCTTGGACTTTCCAGCCTCCAGAGCCATGAACCAAATACATTTCTATTTTAATTATCCAGTCTGTGACATTCTGCTATGGCAGCAGAAAATAGACCAAGAAATAAGGCAAGAACCTTCAGCTAAATCATGTCAGCACTGGAACAAGATCCTAAAATCCAGAGTCTTTATGCAATATCATGCTATCTCAATTTGGATTCCTGCAGAAGCTGAGCTTGAGGCAATGATGTGGGTGCAATATCATTTATTTGGGAAGTGAAGAAAGCACTGAAAGAGGAATGGGACAGTGGGACAGGGAAGGGGAGAAACCAAAACAGAGTGAGTGATCAGGCTGGCTAACACCTGGTTCCTAAGGCTTAGTCCTGCAGAGACCTTGGAGCAACAGCATAACACTGACTGTAAGAGTTTTCCTCCTTTAGGGAGCCAAATTCTGAATTTCATCCAGAAATCAGTATAAATAGGTCACCAGGACCTGCTGGAATCCACTTGAACCTCCGGAATAAACTCAAGGGTGAACTGTGAAACTCATATCCATGATAAGTTACTTGTTGTTCCAAATACCACTGTTTTTTGGGCTGGCAGACTGCCAACTATGCCTGCTCCTAATAAGTGGATCCTTGAAATAGGCATTATCTGTAAGATAGATATCATAATTATTCTGTAAGATAGGAATTATTGAGCCCACATTTGACAGATAGAAAAACTGAGGTTCCAGGAGATTAAATAACTTGCCCAAGGTCACAAAGTTATTAAGTAGGGAAAGCTAGATTTGAGTTCAGAACTTCTAACTCTGAAATCTATACCACCTGTGTTAGTGAACGTTCTCCAGAGAAACAGAATCAATAGGAAGTATACATAGGTATAGATATAGAGAGATTTATTACAGGAATTGACTCACACAATTATGGAATCTGAGAAGTCCCACAATCTGCCCATCTGCAAGCTGGAGAACCAGGCAAGCCAGTGGTGTAATGCATTGGCTTAAAGTGAGTGGCTTAAAGTCTGAAGGCCTGAGAACCAAGGGAGACAATGATATTAATCCTGGTCTGAGTCCTGGGGCCCAACAGCCAGGAGCACTAAAGTCCAAGGACAGGAAAAGATGGATGTTCCAGCTCAAACAGGGAGCAAACTTTCCCTTCCTCCACCTTTGTTTGTTTGTTTGTTTTCCTCTCTGGACCTTCTTCAACAGATTGGTTGATGCCTATCCGCATAGGGGAGGGCAGATCTTCTTTGCTTGGTCTATCATTTCAAATGCTGATCTCTTCCAGACTTATCCTCACAGATACACCCAGAAAGAACATTTTTACCAGCTATCTGGGCATTCCTTAGCCCAGTCACATTGACACATAATGTTAACCATCACACCAGCTTTTCTTATAACTCACAGAGGTGGTCTTTGGAGACATGAAATAGCGAAATTTTACCCCATCCTCTATCAATCCACTACCCATTGGAGAAGAGGAAGTGGGAAGGGATAGAAATTGGTTAAAATGCAGTTTAGGTCTGTTCTGGGGAGACAGATTCCCATTGAATTTGAGGGGATTTCAAAGAGGAGAGTAAGAAGGGAATTTGAAGCCTGTCTCAAGCCCGTAAGGGTGGCTTCCCTGACACCTGTTGATACAGAGCTGTGGCCTGGGGAACTGTGGGCCTGCGATAGAGTGGGGATTCTAATGGTGTAAGCGTGTGTCTGGGGGTGAGGTCCTGGTGGGCATGAGCATCATTAACATGCAGCGAGGCCAGTGGAGCTGGCCCATAGAGTGGCTCAGATGGAGAGAAGCCTTGGAATCTGGAGCCAGATAAGAGAGGTAGAAACAATTCTTGGAGTGTCTTGAGACTGAGTCCTCTCACGCCCACTACTGCCTACTATACCTCCAGCTCTACAGCCCCACCAAGACCCTTCTGCCTCTCCTGCTTTGAATTCCTCTTTTTTTAGAGCAGTAAGCCCGGCACTGAGAGGCAGTAATTGGGGATCTTTTGTTCCACACAGTCTCTGCCACGCTTGCTCCCAGGGTTGCAAAGTTGCTTTCTACTGCCAGGCACATGGGGTTTGACCTTTTTCATTTATTTGAACATTTACCTTCCAAATGGGAGAGTGGGGTAGAGCGTGGGGGGAGAAAGAGAGAGACAGAGACAGGCTGATAGAGCAGGAGACCTACAGGGAGACAGGGAGAGGAACTGAAAGTAAGATCAGAGCACTTAGAAAGAAAGAGGCAGGCAGGCTCTGGGAGGCAAAACAGGAAGCGGGAAAAAAACACTTAACAGTGTAAGACTGAGAGGCAGCTGGAACCCAGAGGAGCTGGAAGGAGGCACAGAGCCAGGGAGAGATGGAGAGGATAGACAGGGAGATAACAGAGAGGAGAGCAGACAGATGCAGAAAGAGAGCGCACATGGGAATCCAAGCAAACTGGGGAGAGAGAATGAAGAGGTGGGAATGCAGAGTGAGGTGCTCTCCCAGCTCTCAGAGTCCTGCAGTACCTGCACACCTACCAGCCCAGAATGTTAATTACACGCTGTCTTTAACAGCCCCCACTGCTGAGTCCCTGAAAGGGGGAGCTGGGATGCAAACCTGCAGGTAGCACTCAGCAGCCCCTTAGCCAATCCAGGGGCAGGAAGCAGCAGAACCTTTCAGTATGATCACACAGAGAGACAGAGAGGTGCAGGACAGTCTTGTGTGTCCCACAGGAGTGGCCAGTGTCCCTCATGGATCTCAAGAGCCAGAAGAGAGGCTGACTAGCTGGGCTGGGGAGTGCCTGGATGGAGAAAGCAGGGAGAGAAAGGACCCTGGGGAAGAGGAAGCTCGGGAGGGAGAAGGGGAGAAAGGGAGGGAAGAGGTACTGAGAGATGAAAGATCCCTCAGGCCTCCCCACCCCACCTCACTTTTGCAGACAATAATCCCCTTCTGCCCCTTCTGTCCTGAGATGAGGCAACCCCTCCCCCAACTCCACCCACAGCATCCTTTCAAGTTCATCAGCACCATCTATCACCACAGCCAAAAAGGTCTCAGTGCCTATTCCTGCTCTCTGAACCCTGACCCAGCCCTGGCTTTCCAACCAGCTACACATGAGAAAAACTGACTCTTCTCTTTAAGAGCATTATAAAAACTAAGAATGCAACTTTCTCCTGAGTAATGAGACCTGTCTCTTTATGTCTATCCCTTTCGTCTACCCCACCATCTCTGTGCTTTGCCTCTCCAGATCCTCCAGCCAAGATCTATCTTCAGATCAGGCAACCAAGTCAGATGGAGGAGGTCAGGCCTTGGCTGTGTAATCCAGGAGCTCCAGCCTCAGCTGTTTGCTCCCCTCTTGGGAAAGGAACTGAATGGGCAAACTCCTATTTCCCTCAGCCTCCACCGCTGCTCACGTTACCCAGGAAAGTCTTCATATCCATGCCCTCCTCCTCCCTCTCCAGCCAGACAGCTTGCCAGCCACTGCTCAGATGGGGAAAGGAGGTTGGGACATTCTTGAGTAGTTAATAATAAGGGGGTGAGGGGCTATGATGGGAAATCCTTTGCCCAGATCCAGGTCACAGAGAGTCACTAGGCTCTTGAGGTCCCCAGAGACCTCTAGTGAGGTGACAACTCAGTGGACCTGAGCTTTTCTGGCCCTCCATTCACTGGAGCCCAGGCTTCAGCGGCTTCTCTGAGGTGCTGATGTGTTCTCAGCACTTTAGCAAGAGATGCTGCAGGCACAGGCTTTCTGTGGCTCTCTTCTTCCCACCCCGCCACTGCATCCATTTGTGTCTTCACATAAGCGTACTCCACCCAGAATCACTAGGCCAGGCCTGCACATGTGGGCACGTGGACATATGCCAAACACATAATACACAGGCATGCATGCGTGCCCGCAGAGATGCCTGCAAAAGGGAGCATTCAAGCACACAGGCCCCCACAGAGGCAGACAGCGCACCGCTCCATAAATACAAATTAAATTAAATATGCACAAGCACACCCCTGGCAAGTCATCAGGCCTCTGCTCTGCCCAAGGCAAGGGTGTTTGGGCTGAGCGGCCTCTGCACAGCTAAGGAGCCTTTGATTTGACAAAGAAATTACATTTCTTTCACATTAAAAAGGGCTTTGAAGATTCAAAGCCTCAGGCCAGAAAGCAGTGACCACCCGGGGAACAGGGGCAACAGGTCAAGCTTTCCTCTCCCTGCTCCTGTCACTGAAAGACCGTCTTCCTCCCTGGGGCCCTGAAGGGCATTGAAAGTCATGATTTCATGAGGCTGAAACAGGGTCAGTTGTTCCATAAGCCCTGCTGCCAGGCAGCGGAGAGGCTGCCCAGAGGCCCCCCAGAGCTACAGCATGGCATCAAGCCTGTCTGGGGTCCTTCCATCTCCCTTTTGGTCACCTCCTCATTCTTTCCTTTTGGCTAACACCCTCGTGTGTTAATGACGTGACCTTTCTTGTCTTCTTGGGATTTTTCCTGTAGTCAAAACAATGTAGGTGTCACTGGGACAGGAAAGACATCCAGGCAGCCTCCTGCTCTGCCAGTAAGTAGACTGTACAGGAGAGGCTGGAGACCCAGAAGAGTCAGGATAAGCTGTTTTTCTGCCCATCTCATCACCTTCCTCTCCTGCATGACAATAATGCTTCTTATAGGACAGAATTTGTGAGAACAGTTACCGCTCAGGTCTTAATCCTGCTCTCCTAGGTCAGAGCATTCCTCAGGCAGGGGAGGCCTCAGAACTATGTGTTGGTCTCCGGGACACGTCACAGCCCGTCCTTACACTCCATGATGCCTGCCAATCTCTGCTTAAAAGCCTCCCACATTAACTTTAAATGCAGTTAAATCTTTTGAAATAAGCAATTTTCTGCAAAGGTCATTGTAATGCTCGGAGTTCTATGCTGCCAGGAGAACCTTGAAAGGAAATGAGGCAGTCCCAGAGTAGGGAGGGAGAGAAGTGGCGAGAAATGAGAAGACAGGTCTTTGGACCACAGCCCCTGCAACATCCCTACCTGGGCCTCCTCCCTGCAGATGAACATCCTACACAAACAAAGCCGTGGGTTGTCAGGCTTGAGAACAACCCCAGAGATTGCCCAAGTCTCTGTTTCACAGATGAGAAAACAGAAGTCCAGAGAGGTGACATAACTTGTCTGGGGATGCACAGCTAGTTAGGGTCAGAGCTGAGGCCTAAACCTCCTTGCCCCTATCTCAATGTTCTTTAAATATTAACTTTCAAAACACAGCAATACTGCTCCTTAATTCTGGAAGGTGATTATTTATACACAGCCCATGCCAGGCTGTTTCCTCTGCTTGTAATGCGCTCTCCTCAACACTGTCCCCAACATTTCTGTCCGGCAAGCTTCTGTTCATACTCCGAACTGACATATCACCTGCTCCCTTATTTCTCTCTCTACCCACCCCCTCAACTTCAACAGACTGGATTACTCCTGTCCTGGGTCTCCACGCCCTTCATATGCCTCTGCTGGGCACATAACTACTCACATGTCTGTTTCTTTCCCTGGGCCATGGGCTCCTTCCAAGAGGGGAATTACAGCAGAGTCTAGCTTAGTGTGTAGTCCAATTGACATTGCTAATTGGGGATCAGTTGCCCATGTCCATGAATGTGTGGAGGGATGGAATAGGTGGAGAAGGGGCCTCAGGACTCAAGGTCAACTGGCTAGAAATACGGCTGGGGCTGGAGATGGTAATACTGGGTATGCGGCTTTCTCTCCAGATATATTTGTGTCTATGAAGACCCCAAGTGCTACCCATGAGGGCAGAACAGATCCAAGGAAGGGGCCTGTTTCACGGGAGGTATCAGGTGACCTGAAGGGGCCCCCACTTCACTGTTCTCTGTTGGGATGGGGTTGAGGCAAAACTAGCTCCTGGCCTGAGCCCCTGACCTAGGCCTGGCCAATATGGGAGGTCAGGCAAGCCTGCTCCACTCCCCTTTCTTTCCCCAGATGGGCCATCCATTTCTCGCAGACCCCAAGTGAGTATTGAGGTGGCCCTGCCCCTTTGACGACAGGTGCAGCCCAGCTCCTGAAGCAAGAAACCTGGGCCAAAAATCAGGCTTGGGATTTGGGTTTGGGATAGGGTTTGAGTAGGGTTTGAGAGATGAGGTTAGGGTGAGATTTGAGAGGCTGGGGAGCACTACTTGTAGGGAGCTTTCAGATTGGTGAAAAAGAAAGGTCCCTGCCCTAAGAGAGCTCGAGGGGAAAAATACATGAACACAGGCCGTTAGGGCCCACTGGGACACAGGGCTGAGCGATGCCTGGAGAGGAATGGGTAGGGAAGGAGAAACAGAGGGTGGGGAAAGAGGACGAGGTGGCTGGTGATGCTCTGGCCTGCCGGCTGTAGTTGGATGTGAGTCCAGCAATGCGAATTCTCTCTGTAGAAGCTCCCGGAGACACTCAATTGTATGGCTCTGTGTGTGTCCCTGTATGTGAGTGTTTCTGTTTGGCAGAAGTGGGGGAGGTAGGAAGGAAATGGGACAGGACATTCAGAGATGAGCGACTAATTTCCTGTTAATGGCTGGTTGCCTGGCAACCCGGCTTCTCTCTGCCTGTTGCCCTCAAAATTGGACTGCAGGAATTTTTAGTGTTAAAGCGCCTCCCATGGAAACTCAATTCTGTGAGAGGCGGGCCCTGTCGCCACTGCCCTGCCCTGCCCTGCCCTGCTGGGTAGCAGAGCAGGACACAGGACACACAAAAACCAAAGCCTGCCACAGCCTCTCTTTCTGTCTTTTGTGCCATCCTCTCCATGAACAATCACGCATACACACGTCTTACACACACACACGTGTTTATATAAGCACATGTGCGCTCACACACATATAACAATAATAAACTGTTATTGTATCTGAGTGCCTACCATATGACAAAATTTTGCTTCAGGTTTTGTATTCTCTTCATATTCTCTGTTCTTCCTTGCGGCCTTATGAACTACAATATCATCACATTTTATAAAGAGAAATGAGGAAATCATGTCCAGGGACCAGCATACTCACGTGCAGGTGTTACAGAAATTCAAGGGTGACGGGGGATCATCTTTCCAAGGATGGCCTCCATCTAAGTCCTTCATTCTTACCCCTAACAAATCCACTGAGAATAATTCCATCTGGAGAGAGAGAGCTAAACACAGGAGTCCCCTTCTTCTTTCCAACCAACCAGGACCTCGAGGGATGCCTGTTCTCTGCCATCCCCCACCTGTTTGGGGACCTCAGACAGGGGCCTGAGCTGGTCTGAGCTCTGTTGGCATAAGTGGCAGAGATTTAATACCATATATCCAGCTTGTGCTAAAGTATGGACACAAGGGCTCACTAGAGGTTTGGGGAACACTGAAGAGGTGTGGAGAATAGTGAGTGAGACGGGGTCTGGTCTTTCAGAATGACCATTTCTTTAGAGTGGAAATGTGCCACCTAATAAAAAAGTATTTCTCAGCCTTCCCCGCAGATGGGGGTGACCAGGGAAATCTAAGGGGAAGTCACTGGTGGGGATTTTGGAAAGGATTTGTAAAGGGAGGTTTCTCAGCTGATAGATACCCTATTTCTCCTACTTTCTATCTAGAATGTCAACATGATGACTGGAATTCTAGTGGCCATCTTAAGTCATGGTGTGGCCTTGAGAAACAGAAAGACACATGGAGGCTGGAACATGGATGGTACCAAGGAGCCCTCTTGATAGGCCTGGATTGCCAACCCAGGCTTCTTTTACATGAGAGAAGAGCAAACTCGAATTATATTGGCCAGTAGCCTACGCAATATTTGGCCTTTCTGTCCTGCAGCTGAACCTAATACTAACAGATACAGCAGGTCTCCAAAAACAGAAAGTATTTAGGCCCCCGGTGCTCAGAGATCCCTGGAAAGAGTGACTGAGCGGAGATAACCCACAGCCCCACCTTGAATCCAAGACTCTCCATTGGAAGCCAGGGCCTGCCTGTCACTGTCTTCCAGGAAAGCTGTCTCAGTCACTTCCCTGGGCCTCAGAGTTTCTCAACACAAATATCACCATCTCCTTAACATCCCCTCTCCCAAAATAATGTTTGTAGCTCCCCACCTCCCTCACTCGTGAGACCTGAAGCCTAATGAAGCCTCCCTAGGCAATTTGTAAAAGCAAAGAATGGCACAAGCGCAAATGATGATTTCAAGCTACGCCAGTCCTTTTCTGGAAGGTCAGGGAGAGGAAGAGAGGTTAAGGAAATGCCAGAGGCTCTGAGTCTGGCTGAGCCAGGGAGCGAGAGCCAGGATCAGTCCATAAACAAGCAGGAAGTAGCCCCTTTTGTGTAGGAGGTAGCCCCTTTTGTTGTGAGCTCAGGCCTGTACCAGGGAAGCTGAGTCACTTAGGGGTAGGGAATGGAGGCAGGGAGAGGCAGAGCCCCCAGACTTGTGGTTAGGACCCCTAAGTGCAAAAGCCCAGTTCTGGCTCCAACTTGCCCAGAAAATGAGGGGCTTTGGCTAGGTGAGCTATGAAGCCCCTTTCACCCCATGGGTCTGGCGCCATGGTTCCTAGTTTGAGGAGCTTGTTGTCTGGTACACAGAACCCGTCTCACTCACTGTTCTCCACACCCTCTTCAGTGTTCCCCAAACCTCTAAGTGAGCCTTTGTGTCCACACTTTAGCATAAGCTGAACCCTCCTCCTGGATTCCTGCCCCTCCAGCACACCTCATTCCCTCCCCTTACGAAGGTCTCTGTCTAAATGTTACCCTCTCAAAGACACCTTTCCTGGTCACTCTGTCATAGGTAGCACCCTGATCACTCATTCTAATTGGTTTTCTTCACTTAATATTTGCTTGTTTGTTGGTTTGGATATGGTGTTTCTCTCTGATATGGTTTGGATCTGTGTCCCCATCAAATTTCATGTTGAATTGTAATCCCCAATGTTGGAGGTGGGGCCTGGTGGGAGGTGATTGGATCACGAGGGCAAAGTTCTCATTAACAGTTTAGCACCATCCCCTTGGTGCCATCCTAGGGACAGTGAGTGAGTTCCTGCGAGGTCTGGTTGTTTAAAAGTGTGTAGTTCCTCCCTGTTCTCTCTTGCTCCTGCTCCCACCATGTGAGATACCTGCTCCCCATTCACCTTCCCCCATGATTGCAAGGATCCTGGGGCCTCCACAGAAGCCAAGCAGATTCCAGCCCCATGCTTCCTGTACAGCCTGCAGAACTGTGAGCCAATTACACCTCTTCTCTTTATAAATGACCCAGTCTCAGGTATTCTTTTAAAGCAATGCAAGAATGGCCTAATACCCTCTCCCATGAGAATATTAAGTCCATGAAGACAGAGATTTTTTCTGTTTAGGTGCATTGCTGAATCCTCTGCATGTAAAACAGTACATAGTAGACATTTTAATAAATAGTTAACTGACAAACAGAATGAGTGACTACACGTGCGAGTGTATCTACATTTTTTCATCCACATGCATATACCTATATACATACTTCCATGCACACATCCCACACCTACACACACACACATACACACACACGTAGCTTTTTCATAAGTGGAAATTCTAATACACTGTTTCAGGACCTCTTAGAATGACACAAGCTAGAAAGGCAATGCCAGAATCTCATTCCTAGCAGACGTCAGTCTGCATAACAAAGCATGTGGGGTATGGCAATGAAATTTAATGTTCAAATCACATAATAAAATATTTTTATTTATATGCCTTTTATACTCCTTGTATAATAAAAGTAACAGTATTTTCATGGATGCTTTTCTTATTCAGTGTGTAGCTCCCTCCTACTTCTGGTTTTACATGAGGCTCTTTTAGCAATACTCTGGGGAAACACCCAGCAAGAGAGGGATGGGCAATTTACTCTT
Source organism: Rhinopithecus bieti (assembly GCF_001698545.2). Classification (NCBI taxonomy): domain Eukaryota; kingdom Metazoa; phylum Chordata; class Mammalia; order Primates; family Cercopithecidae; genus Rhinopithecus; species Rhinopithecus bieti. Next base: position 5,620,610 of record NW_016804694.1, read on the forward strand.
GAGTGGTTTATAACACCATGTAACCAATGGCAACCCTCGTGGGCTACTCTCCATCTACCTCTAGTTGTTGGGGATGGGAGGGAGCATGGGCTGGGCTAGAGCAGTCAAAAGAGTTGAACAAACCATGCTCTTAGCACGTAAATCACCTTCATCTCCCCCTCCCTTTCTTATTTATGTGACATAATAGAGTGATTAGTTCTTACTTGCTAACAGTAAAAGAGAACCAGGTCAAAAAGGTAAAGTTTCTTATAGGTATGACTTTTCTGTGTCATGGGTAAATATTGGTATTATGTACAGAATGTAATAATTTATCTATTTCGAATGCTCGTTAACAGCTGTTAAGCTTTATTATTTATTAATAGGTGAATAATTTATTTAATTTTAAAAATTAAATATAGAACTACTAACGGATGAAATTTAAATAATTAAGTCTAATATAAGCGGAGAGGGACTCCAGCAGAGAACTGTATTCTGCAAAGTGTTCTGTGTAAAATACTAGAATCCTATATATGGACAGACTTCTAGCTGTACATGGAATATACACTTATGTATTCATGAACGAGAATCAAGGCAGCAGTAGACACAACAAGCAGAGGTGAGGTTAGTCTGATTCCACTTAGAGAGTGACTTCAAACCTTGTGGATCAATGCTTGCATCTCTCCCGGACAGGCACATTTGCACACCCGGCTACCCCCAATGAGGGAAGTCTAGGGCAGTTCACACACAGAAAGTTAGAGAGAGAGAGATACAAGCGACCTTTGTCATGGGATCACATTCAGTCCTGCTTGCAGGTCCAACCTTCCCACAGCTGATACTAACCCCCGGGATTTAGCATATTAACTTCTCAGAGCTGACATTTTTGAACTTGACCTTTGCCTGCTAAACCTATGGAACCAGCCAGTTCCACAAAGAGTTTTAGAGTCATCTCAGCCATTCTGATGATAGCTCCTGATACCAGTCATCTTGGTCTGTTCAAGCTACTGTAACAAAATACCTTTGACTGGGTGATTTATAAACAATAAACGTATTTATCACAGTTCTGGAGGCTGGAAAGTCCAAGATCAAGGAGCTGGCAGATTTGGTGTCTGGTGAGGGTCTGCTGCTTGGTTCACAGACGGCGCCTTTTGGCTGCGTCCTTACCTCATAGAAGAGGTGAGGGCGTTCTCTGGGGTCTCTTTTGTAAGTGCACTTTTCCCATTCATAAGAGCTCCAACCCCATGACCTAATCACTTCCCAAAGGCCTCATCACCACTTTGGGGGATAGCATTTGAACATGTGAATTTAGGGTGTGGGACACAAACATTGAGGCCATAGCACCAGTGCTTCTCACACTTCCATGTGCAACAAATTACTTGAGGATCTTGTTAAAATGCATATTCAGATTAGCAAGACTGAGATGGGTCCGAGTCTGCATTTCTGACAAGCCGATGCTGTTAGAAATGACCCAGGGCCTTACAACAGAAGGGCCTTAGGCTACAGAAGCCCTTTCTTTTCCCTGGAGTTTCCACTCTCCCTGCTTCACATTTTCCAACCCAAGGTCCTCTTGCAGCTCTAGCCATTGGGCTTGGAGCTCACCTGGCTAGTTGTGGTGGGATGAGCTGAAGTGTCTCAATCTCTCAGTTGATGCTGAATGCCAGAGCCTCTACCAACGTCTGAGTATGCAGCTGGGCAAGCTGGCTGGGATCCTGCCCCATGGAACACACATGATCTTAGGGAGAAAGCCATGGACCAGTCCCCATATGATTCCTGTTAAGGAAGAAGATGTGCAGGGGTCTGGGGGTTAACACGTTAATATTCCTAGCATCATGCTAGCCACTCATCAGAGGCTCACTAAATAGTTACAGAATATAGAACATGATTAAAACACATATTCTAGAGCCAGAGTGCCCAGGTTCAAACCCTCTAATTCCCAGCTGTGTGACATTGTATCACTTACTTAACATCTCTGGGTGGCCATGCCTTCATCTGTCAACCTGGGAAAATATCCACCTCATAATTTGATAAACTTTGAATGAGATACTATGTTAAATATATGTGTGTGTGTCTAGAAACTGCTTAGCATATAAATTCAGTGGTACCTACTATTATTCCTTATTATAGGCTATCTGGTGAGTGGGATCAAACTGTCTTCATATCTAAACAGTTCTCTATGAGCTTCACCCATCCCTGGCTCTAAAATCCAATCACCATTTTCATAAGAAGATAAACTAAGACAGTGCAGGAAAACTTTCCATTACCTGGTTCTCCTTCCCTGGAAGCCTTAGCAGTTGACTAGCTCTGCCCATCTTCAGTGCAATCAACACAGCAGCCGTGGTCCTGAATTCCTGAATGAGCACAATGTGCTTCCCTGAATCTCTAAGAGACATTAAATTGCATCCGACAGGGTTTTGATGTTCTCTGGGTTTTGCTGCATCTTATTTATTTGAAAACTCATTGTATGATATCTACAGTGAGTCTCTCCTAAGCAGCATGAGCAGGGCTGAGGAGTCAGACAGGCCCAAGGCCAAATCCTGGTTTCATCCCTCCCATGAGGATCACACTTACAGCAGAGGATGGCATGCTGCTCTCGGGAGTCAGAACGCCTGACTCCAATTCCAGATCTACCATTAGCAAAGTTCATGTGTCTGGCAAATTGGCGAACCTTTCTGAGCTTCAGCTTCCTGATTCTTGTTGAGTGAATAATGGTATCTGCTCCCAGGGTTCTTGAGAATGAAATGAGATGATGCAAGGAAAGCATTTGGTTAGCCAATGGGGACTGGCATCCAATATGCTGTTATACAGTAGTATTTGTTATTAGGATTTACTTACCCCTCTACTGCCTCCTCCAATTCAGCACAACACTGGTCTTGGGGACTTCAGGACCTGGAGGAAGGGGATGGAGGCGTTACGGGAAAAGGCAATCAAGCAGGCCTTTACCCTGACCCCTGTTGCTTGGAAGCATTTGCTGCAGGTATGAAAAAGCTTAAAGAGGTAGAAAGTGCCAGGCCTGAGAGGTGTTGATAGACTATGACAGAGGCCCTGTTAAATGAGCCTCTTGGGGAATAGCCTTGCGGAGACCCTTTGCAATAGGAAATTCACCACCCCTAGTCCTAGCACCTACTAATGGGAGATTATCAGGGACTGGGAAGAGGAAGATTTATTCTGGGTTGAAAATTATATCCCCCACTGTTGTGGTATTTCTTTACCTCCCTTGAAATGTGAAAGCCAGATTCAACAAACTCTGTGGCCTCAGGAGCTCAGACATCCAATTTACATATAAATGGAGACCAAGAGTTTCAGAAGGAAAAAACTGTTGGGAAAATTGTTACTTGAGGATAAAGCCTTGGGGACAATCCAGAGGAGACATATCCCTGAGGGAGAACTGAAAGGATTCAGAGGCTGACACCTAGGTGTCTGCTCAAGGGGTCCCTTACATCCAAGTGACTAGAAGCTAAGGGGCCTCCAACACTGTTCCCTTCATACTGATAATTGCGACAGGTAGCATGGATGTGGAGCCTGTGATACACCAGGCACTGTACTGAGTGCTTTACACTCACCACCCCACGTACTCCTTAAACAATCTGGCAGGGTTGGCATTACCACCATCTCCATTATACAGGTGAGGAATCCGAGTCCCAGAGTAATGTGCCCACCTAGGAGGTGACAAAGGCAGCTGGTTGCTCTGAAGCATGGCAATGCTGCCTCCTGGGGCTGGCTCCACTTAGCTGTGAACTTCAGGGGAGCCCCAGGCTGGGGCCGGAGGAAGCCCCTCCAAGCACTGCCAGCCTGGCTGCTGTTATTCCCACGAGCTGCCTTCCTTTTCAACCACAGTTTACACAAATCCCTCCCATGAAGCTTTGAATTTACCAAATTAGTAAATTAGAGAAGAGATATGGCTTTCATCTCATGGATATATAATCTGAAAACAAACAAACAAAAAATCATCCAAAACCCTTACAGCCAACAAATATGTTTTCTACTTAGACAAAAATAAAGGGAGTAGTGAGACAATCCCCAATTCCATCAATTGGGTAAATAAAGAGAATCATTAATTGACTGTTAAGAAGTTGCTTAAAGGAAAATTGAACACAGAGGTGTCTGAGTAACTGGGTATGCAGTTATTTTGTCTTTGTTTTTTTCAAGAACATTAACATCTTTCCTATCAATTATCTTTAAATTTAGGTTTGATTGAGACTGTTTGAGTTGTGATACATCTAATAGTTCCTTTGGGCCTCTGTCCTCCCACCCCAAGTCTCAAAACATAAGATCATTAAAAAGTGCTTAATAAATGCTTACTGATCTAACAGTCAATTCTGCTTGAAAATGTGTCTCCAAGCTGTGGTCCAGCATTCATCAGAGACCCAAGAAACCTGCAAGCACAGAATATTTGAACTGAAAGAGACCTTAGAAATTGCTTTGCCCCACTCCTTGATTTACTCCAAAGGGTCTGCACAAAAGGAGTGAGAGAAACCTGCCTGGAGCACATGGTTGGTTAAGACTAAGACAGGCCAGGAACATAGACCCTCTCCCTCCCAGGCCAGCGTGCTTCTCCCTCAGCTCCTTGCTGATGGAGAGAAATCAGGAAGCCCATTAAAAACATACTCCGTTAGCAAACCCAGGAAATCTCATCAGTTCTGGAAAACAGGGGCCATTGAGCACAACCCCGGAGGAATAAGTACTCACTACTTTGTTAGCACCATCATAACATCTAAGTTTTAAACTACATAGTTTTTCTCTATTAGAACCCTGCAAAGACAGGTCAAGCCTTGCTTAAGTCACCTCAGGGTTAGCGCAGTCTCTCATCCCAGGGGAAGAAAAAGAAAGAAAACTGACATTGGCTTAGGGTCTACTGTATGCCCGGTGTTTTTTGCCTCCTTTAGTCTTCACAGCAAATCTATGAGGTAGGTCCTTTTTTTTCCCCTTCCCTTCCCTTTGTTTAGATGAGTAAACAAAAGCTCAGAGAAGTTAGGTGACTTGCCCCCAGTCACACAACAAGTAAGTGGCTGAGCTGGGATCTGATGTCTCCTTTGAGGCCCTTCCTGCTAGCTCAAGGATCCTGAAGAAACATGGACTCTAAAGCTTTCTTCTTCTGAGGAAGGTGAGTTTAGTAGGAAGAGCTTTGGATTTGCTAGTCAGGGGACCTAGACTGTGACTTTCCACAGGCAGACCCCAGGCGGTCTAGTTTAGCACATTGCCTGGTATTAGCAGTTGTTCAATTAACATTTGTTGGCTAAAATAATTACTGTATATATCTGACAAAGGACTTAAATGCAGGACACACACACACCCCAAACCCCTAAAACTTAGTAATAAGGAGATAAATAATTCTCTTTTCTTAAAGTAGACAAAAGATTTTAACAGATAGTTCACCAAAAGTCAGTGCAAATGGCCCATAAGCACATGGAAAAAGTTCTCAGCATCAACTAACCACCAGAGAAATGCAAATTAAAATGATAATGAACTATCATTACACACTCACCAATTTAAAAATGTAAAAGGCTGACGACAGAAAGTACTGATGAGTATGTGGAACAACTGGAATTCTACCCTGCTCATGAGAATACAAAATGATATAGCCACTTTGGAAAAACGTCTGCAAGTTGCTTATAAAACTAAATGTACATCAACCTTGCGACCCAACAATTCTGTTCCTGGGTATTTACCCAAGAGAAATGGAAACACACATCCTCAGAAAGACTTGTACAAAAATGTTCATAGCAGTGTTACTCTTAATCACCCCAAACAGGAAACAACTCAAATGTTAACATTAGAATGGAAGACCAAATTGTAACACATACATACAAGGGATGCTATTTTACAACAAAAAGGGAGGAACTCTTGATACATGCAATATGAATTAATCTCTAAAACATTGAGTTAAAAAAGCATTGCCCAAAAAGGGATATAATGAATCACTCCATTTATATGAAGTTCTAGGATAAGTAAATTTAATTTACGGTGCAAAACATCAGAACAGTGGTTGCCTGAAAGTTGAAGGCAGGATTAACTGAGAAGGGACACAAAGGAACTCTCAGGAGTGATGGAACGTTTGGTATCTTGATAAGGATCTGGGCTGCACAGCAGTATGCTTTTGCCAGTGATACGATATGCAGGCCAAAGTGTTTGGGGCTGAACTGCGTTGATGTCATAACCTACTTTGAAGAGCATGAAAAATAAGATGGATTAATAGATGAATAGGGATGGATTGATGTAAAGATATGTGATAAAGCAAACAGAGCAAAATGCAAATTGTAGAATCCAAGTGGTGGGTATATGAGTGTTCACTGTGCAACTTTTCTGTATTTTAAATTTTTTATAGACAATTTCGGGCAGAAAAACATGAATAAAACTTGGATTCCCACAGTTGGCTTAGCACACATGCCCTCCAGAGACCCATGTGGACCCTCCTGCTCACCTCTGCAGCTTCATTTCTCATCAGCCCACACCTTGTACTCCATGCTCTGGCCACAAGGACGTTCTTTCACTTCCTCAAACCCACCATGTACGTACCACCTCAGGTCACAGGATCTTTGCATATCCTATCTCCTCTAGGAGGCTGTCCCTTCCTTTTTCTCCCAGATAATGCCTCAGACTTCAGTTCAAATAGTCTTTCTCTGGATACCTTCTCTCTCCATTCCCCACCACCACAAGCTTAGGTCCATTGCTTTAGTTCTTGAAGAAACATGTTCCTTTCTGTCATAGTACTTGCTATTCAACCCCTAGTGTGACTGTTCTGTTCAGAGTCACAGCCTCCATGAGACTGACAGCTTCATGGTGGCAGAACTGTGACCATTTGGGCTCACCAAGGCACACCCACACCCAGCACAGTGCTTGGTCATAACTGTGCCCACGTGGTATCTGCAGAATGAATGAATTTTCCTAACTAGCCTGTAGCCCTAGGGACACAGTCCTCCCTGTTCCATTTTCTCAGCTATCAAATGAGAAAATTAGTGGGAAGAAGCCTTCCTCTTTATTTTTTAATTATTTATTTATTTATTTATTTTTTGGCACAAGACCAATTCAGAACAAATATTCAGAAACAGCATGTTGAATTCAAAAGGAAAACAACTTTAATGCATCTTACAGAAAATATAATGTATATTCCTTCCACTAAGATTATCCACTTTGTCGAATAAAAGAATTTCAATGAGAAAATTGATGCTGTCTTTTAGTCATTAAATTGTTCTCATTTGGTCATTTCAAAAAGCAGCAACAAGAATAAAAGGCAGCTTTCTAATCTTTCACCCCTTAAGATTCAGCAGATGTTAGAATCACAAAGCTCATTCACACCTGTTATCTCATTTCATCTTCTAAGTAGGTGATGTATTTGTAGAGGGTGAAAGTGTGGCTCAGAGAGGTAAAGTGACTTGCCCAAAATCACACAGCAAGTTGATGAGAGAATACACTTTAATTAATTAACTCAATCTAATGGAATAATTTCTGGGCACGTATCCACCTGTCCTGTGTGTGGTACTATGCCGGGTGCTGGGACTACAGAGACAGTAAGACGCAGCTCCTGCTCATTCCCAGTTTGGAGTCCTCTGCCTTGGCTGTCAGATCTTCTCTCTGGAGAGAGCAAGGAGAACCAATCAACCCAGGTTTCTTGGTCTGAGTTCTCCAGAAGTAGAGTCAGAGACAATGACATTAGGACAAATAGTTGATTTGGGAAGTCACTCCAAAAAGTACCTATAGGGAAGAAAGAAAATAAGAAAGGAAAAAAAGCCAGTACAGGGAGCAGGTTACTGTTGTGGGTAACTGGGGCTCAGTCCCACTGGGCATCTCAGAGACTGCATAGAACACATTCCAGAGTTGGCTATTTATGCGCCAGCTTCCATTTAGTATTGTTTGGGAGCTACTCCTCAGGGTAATTCCCTGGCACTTCTGTCCTGTGGGAGGGCACACGCACGCTCCAGTAACCAGAGAAAGCCCTCAGGCAGCGTGCACAGGAGCTTTCACAAAGGAGCCATCATTTTGTTTGGAAATAGAATTTAAAAGGGCACACTAAGAGGACAGAGGAGGGCACCAAATGCAACTGCTGGGGCAGGACAGTGTGAACCCCCCAGAATCCTGGAGGGGCCCCTGTGGGTGCCACAACTGCACGGTGCTCAGCCCCTGCTACCACAGCATAAGCTCTAGGCACCAGCCCTGGTGGACTGAGGGTCTCAGCCTGGCTTCTGAGGGAGCCCATCACCAACCTCATTTTTAGGCGGTATCAAAGTCTTCTTCCTGCCTCAGAGCTGGTTGCCCTGGGGGCTTTTCCCTCGAATCCTGCTATTCCTTGGGAACAGAAAGGCTGCTGAGGTGTTTGGGGGAAATAAAGCTGCCGTGGATCTTCGGCAGCGTTGAGGTGATCCCTGCGACACAAACCGTGAATGATGCTCAGTGTCCATTCTCTCCTTGTTTTTAGTATCCCTCAAGCTTTAGCAGAGCTCATAGCTTCCCTGATGCAGACTACGTGTCCAAGATGCCCCGACAATGAGAACTGGCCTTGCGACTAAGTTCTGGCCAATGGGATGTGAGTGAAAGTGTGGGCAGAAGCAATCTCCAGGCCATGTCCTTAAAAAAAATAAAAAGGAGAATACTCTTTATTCTTTCCTGACCTCCCACCAGCCGGAGATTGGCCACCACTGGAGCAGCCCTCATGCAGCCTGCAACGGAAGGCCTGTGCTGACAGTGGCAGAGTAGCACCCCCAGTCTGGGGTAGATAACCCAGACTACCCACCTGCCTCCAGCTTATCACAAAAGAGTGGTAAACTCCCCTGTATGTCAGCCACTGTCTTTTGAGCCTCTATTACAGCAGCTTCACCTGTTCCCTAACTCAGCTATCCTAAAGGACACTACCCAATGTAAAGGCAGCTATACCCCAGGTGGGACCACTTCACCCAGACCCGCCCCCGCCCCTGCCTCCCAGGGCAGGCCCAGCAGGTGGGACCAGGTGTGACCACTTAACCCAGACCCTCCCCCACCCGTGCCTCCCAGGGCAGGCCCAGCAGGTCCTAAGGCTATTGCTCCAATTCCCAAAGTGTGCTCTTGATTTACCCCCACCCCAGCCCCACAGCTCCCCAGGGGGTGGCGCACATTTGCCCCAGGAAGATCCTGATTCTGGGCTCCTAGAAACCTATCATCTGATCATCTTCAAGGCCTTTCAGTGAGCAGAAACCACAGAGAAGGCTAGGCTAGTGTGCTGTAGTGAAGCCAGGAAGGCAGAGGAGGTTGGAGGGCAGGGAGGGTGAAGAGCTCATCCATGGCGCCCCCACATGAAAAAGGGATGAGTTTGCAGCAAGAAGGATAGAGGAAAGCTGATCAGACCTAAACAGAGATCTGTTAAGAGTGGGGATCAGGTGACCGGGTGCGGTGGCTCACGCCTGCAATCCCAGCACTTTGAGAGGCCGAGGAGGGTGGATCGCAAGGTCAGGAGATTGAGACCATCCTGGCTAACACGGTCAAACTCCATCTCTACTGAAACTACAAAAACAAAATTAGCTGGGCATCGTGGCAGGTGCCTGTAGTCCCAGCTATTCGGGAGGCTGAGGTGGGAAAATGGTGTGAACCTGGGAGGCGGAGTTTGCAGTGAGCCGAGATCACACCACGGCACTCCTGCAGTGAGCCGAGATCGCACCACAGCACTCCAGCCTGGGCGACAGAGCAAGACTCAAACAAACAAACAAACAAAAAGTGGGGATCAGGTAAGAGCAGTTGGATTTCCCTGGCTTTAGAGTGCTCCTCTCTGAGCACTATGCCGGGTGCTGGGACTTGGTCTGCCCACACAACCTTGTGTCTCAAGTTGGGGGACAGAACCAACCAGAGGGCCTCCAAGTGGCTTTTGCTCTAAAGTTCTGGAATATGCCAATGAAGAATGCTGAAGATTCCACAGGTCAGTGAGCTGCTGAAGAGGAGGAGTCATGCCTACCCGCCTTCTATCCCTATATTTGGCACAGTACTGGAATCTAGAGGGCCTCCAAAAATATTTACTGAATAAATCCATAAATGAATGAATGAAAAACATCCTTTAGAGCGGTTCCGATATTCCACATTCAACACTTGTTTTCTTCCTGTTCCATCTTTTTAGAAGGCTCCACAGCAAAATTGGAGACACTGGGCCATGCCTGTCTCTCTCCCCAGACCTGTGGGCTCCTCTCTGTTAGAGCACTTATTACAACTTACAGTGAAAACTGTTACCTACCTACCTGTCTCCCAAATAAGGCTGGTGGTCTTGAGCAAAAAAGACTGTGTCTTATTTTTTCAGGTGAATCCCTCAGTATTATGACTACTTGGTACATAATTAAATCTGTATTCAATAAATATTTGTTAAATGAATGAATAAGTAAATCAGTCAGTTCCGTTGCCCACTGAAAAATGACACTATTAAACACATCTCCCAATCAGAAAGTCATTGAGCTTGAGAACACCATCTCTAAAGCAGAATAGAATCTCTCTTCTTACAGGATGTCCCAAGAGAGCCTGGGTTTCCTTTTCCTCAGACTGGGGCTCCCTGAGGATGGAGCTGTGTCTCCCTCAGACTGGGGCTTTCTGACGATGGGGCTACGGGTCTCCTCAGGCTGGGGCTTCTTGAGGATGGGGCTGCGTCTCCCCTCAGGCTAGGGCTTCCTGGGGATAGGGTTGCATCTCCCCTCAGGCTGGGGCTCCCTGGGGATGGGGCTACATCTCCTCTCTGACTGGAGTTCCCTGAAGACAGGGGCTCTACCTCCTCCCACACTCGACTGGGTGCCCTCGTGCGCAGCCCTCACATCTCTAAGGTCCCCCCTCCTCATCATAAGCTTTTTCTGTTGATGAGCTCGGAAATGCCCTGCCCATGTCATGCTTATGAGCATTTTTAATGTTTCAATTTCTCAAATGTGTTGAGGAATCATAAACTCACAGAGGAAAAAATGAGAAAGAAAAAAATAAAACAAGGAGATAAAGGCCAAGTTGTGGCTAAGTTCATTCCAGCAGGCAGCCCTCAGCCTCGAGGGGAAACTCTAATGCATGCACAAAAACCTCATGAATAATTATTTCTGAGTGGCTCAATATTTTAAATACTGGATATTTTTTTCCTCCTCAGAAGCACGCCGCAACTATTTATCACAATGCAGAAGCCAGACAGAAGGTGATTAAGTTTGTATCTGAGGGATGAGAAGACAGAAAGTAGGGTGGAAATCGTGAGCAGAGGTGGGTGGGTTTCACGGGGCAGCAGGCAGATGGGGCCCCTAGGCAGCATCTTATGGCAGAAAAGAAAGGTCACCATCCAGCAAAGAGGGTTGTGTAGGTTGCATTATCTTCTTCGCTAAGGAGCTTCGAGTTTGGTGCTTCTGCCTTCACCAGCTGTGATATCCATGGGCAAGCAGCTGTGGTGCAGGAAGGCTACAAAGTCAGCTATTTACCCCACAGTTAATGTCAGTGCTCTGAGGAGAATAAAACTAAAAACAGAAGATCTTTGGGTATATGGAATGATATGGAATGAGACAGCTGTCCTCTCACCAAATCAGGGGTGAAAGCACCCCAACTTCTCCTTCAGAGGGTGGTTCATTTGAGTTATCTTCCCAGTAGTCCATGGGCTGGTGGTTCACGCATTGGCCAATTCATTTGAAGATCCTAACTACCTACCTGGTAATTTCTATCGGTTTATCTTACCATGCGAACACCCTGAGAAATTGGAAGGACAGGTGCTATGATTCCCATTTTATGTTTACGGAGATGGAGGCTCAAGGCAGCAAGTGACTTGTCCACAGTCTTCTGTTCTCAGAAAGATGAGGCAAATACGAAAGCCACTGGTGTCTGGACTCCTGCTGCACTGTCACTAGCTTGGCTACTAGGTACCTGCATAGTGAGAAACTTTAGTGGGGAGACATGGGGTGTGTGTGAAATTGGATAGCACAAGAACACATAGGCACCATCACCTCAGTCGCCCACCTACTTCTACTCTGCTCCTCTGCTCCCAGTGCCATCTTTTATGTGCACTTCCCCTGGGTCCTTGGTTCTATTAGCCTCACTCTGGCCCACATGCCAGCCTGAGCATGGTTGCTGCAGGGATGAACATCTGGCCTCCTCAACAAGCTGCTTGAGGCCAGATGTCATGTCTTATGCTTCTCATATATTCTTCACAGGACCTAGAGCAATGCTGGGCACAGGGCAGGAGTGAAATGAAATGGCAGCTATCATCATCATGTCAATGGCTAACAGTTACAGAGCACTCATTTTGGGCCAGGCACTGCTATAAGAGGTTTATGTACATTAACTCATTTAATCCTCACAGCAACCCCATTAGATGAGTATCATTATCCCCATTCTCATTGTATATGCAGGGGTGAGGAGGCCTGGAGGGATTTAGTAACTTTTCCATATAGCAAGTAAGTGACCAAGGCCAGATTTAAGCCCAGGCCACTTGGCTTTGGAGCCCTCACTCCTAAACACAACATTATACTGCCTGTCAGTGTGAGACCCCTACCTGTGTGTTTACCTCTGCAGTGGCTCATTCATTCATTCATTTATTCATAATTAAATTGGCTACCATTTACCAAGAACCTGCCATGCCCAGGGCATTGTGCTAGTACTCTACCTGCACCTCACTCTCACATTCAAATTGCAAAGTTAACTTTGTTAAGATCTCCATTTTATGGTTGAGAGGGGTGAAGTTGCTTTCCCAGGCTCACATGGCAGGTAAGCAATAAGGCTGGGATTTCCATTCAGGTCTGGTCTGGGACTGTCCAAAGCCTGAGCTCTCTCCCTGTGAGTTATATTGCATCTACCTTCCTTCACCAAACTCGGTTCAACTCAGAACCCAGCATGGAGGGAGGTGCTAGCAGGAGGAGCCCAAGGCCTCTGGAGCCACTAGAAGTGGAAATGGTGATAATGAAGATAATTCTGGGCACGCCACCATGGCCTCTGCTATTCCCTACCATATGGCCACTCTAAGCTGACCCCCAGCAATGGCCGTTTTCCAGCACATATGGGAATCAAACAAGATAATATATGTGTGGCAAGGTCACAGATGTACTCACAGCACACTCAGATGTGCAGAGAAGGCACTTTTCTTTATTTTCTGTTAGCTGATTGGAGTGTGTGCCCCTAGTCTGTGGGAATGGGGGAGGGGCAACTAAATTTTAGCCCAATACGGTCATCTAAGTTCAATTCAGTGATTTAAACAGTCTTTTAAATAAACTACTTAGTTTCTTGTGGTTAAAATGCCAATCTTTCTTTCCCTCCTGCCCTCCAGGGTGGAAGCTTTGTGGATGCTGAGAGGCTCCTATGGCAATGGAGGGAAAGGTACATGTGGCCTCAAGCAGTCCTTGGGTATATGTGGGTTGGTGCCCAGCAAGATGAGGGTGGGTGGTCTATCCCTGAGTGTTCAGCAGCCCTCCACTGCTGATGGGCAAGACTGATAACCTTCTGACATGTTTTTTTCCATCTCCATCAGGGCAGGACTGCCCCTGAGGTCCTGTCCTGCAGCCTTCTGTGAACTCTTTGGGAAACTCTCAAACTAGAATTACCTCACTTCAGGCAAGCGGAAACTTCTGGGCTCCATCACAGGCACGCAGAAACCAAGAGGTACTTGGAGACCAAAACTCAAGCCTTCTCCCTACTAACCATACCACACTGCCCAGTCAGCTTCAGTGCAGCCACCTCACGCTGCGGCAGGAGCGGCCTGGGAGGCCAATGACCTGCCTGAATCCTAAAAGAGATTGGGGCAGAATCCTTTCTACTCTGATGTTTTCTCCATTAATACAGGGGAGTTTAGCCTGGAGAAAGACCAGTTTTCAGGTCTTATTGCCTCCCTCCTCATTTCCAGCTCCCTTCTTTCCCCTACAAGCCTCAAGACTGGAATGAGTGGGTGATGGGTGTTCCCTATGGAAAGCCCCATGAGCAAGTCCTCTAGGCCTGATAGCATGTATGCAACACTTACTCTGTTCCTATCTCGAAACTACCTTATAAGGGAGGTCTGAGATCTATCCTCTGGCTGCAGAGGAAAAGGCTAAGACATACAGAAGTTATTTGCCCAGTGAATGAGCCAGGATTTGAGCCCTGCTAGATTCACCAGAGTCCTCTAGGCCAACTCCATGGAGTCTTTGCTCCAAGCAGGACCACTCTCCCCTCACTGCAGTGACAAATCTCATGGCTCAGCCTTGGAGAAAGAATACTGGATGAGAACACAATTTAGAGGGGAAATTAAAATGCATTGATTTCATATTTGCAAAATATTATCCCCATCACAAATGAGATAGGTATTTGTAAACTGTAAAGCCTAAAACAAAGGTAAAGGATAATTGCTCTTATTGAAATATCCATTTGTACTGGAAAATTAGAGAAGGTTGTCTCTGCCCAAAACAAAAAAAAAGATAGCATAAAATAAGGAGACTTGAGTTCTAATTCCAGCTCAGTGACTTTGGGCAAGTCATTATCCTTCTCTTGGCAGTTTCCTCTTCTGTGTTATGCTAGGAATGAGTCTCTAACGCTCATGAACTCTAAATTCCACATGTGTCTGCAGATTAGAGGAGTTGGAGGTCCCTTGCGAACGCCCGTGGACTGAGGCTCTTACCTGATTCATCCCATGCCTGGACCAAGGATGCACATGCTGAAGGATCAGGATCAGGCCCCATGGGATGACTTCTGTCGAGTCCAGCACAAATTCCCGCATGGCTCACACAGCACCGTGGGCTCCAGGCAATCCTATCCCTGCTCCTCTGGCCACTCAGCCACAGAAGACCTTGTCTTCCCCACAGACAAGCCATATCTCTGATGTGCCAACCCCAGGAGGGCTGAGGCTGGCACCTATTCTCTGCCCCCAGAGTCTTCCAGGGTCTTTGATTTTATAAGCTTGCAAAGGGAAAGGTGATTGTACAAGGGGATAATGAGGTGACAAGGGGCATTTCCAATGACAGCACTCTACATGGGCTCTCAATTCCTCAATTCTGGCTTGGTTACCCACAGAGGCACCCTTTCACACAGGGCACACACAGCTGCCCCCAGAAACGGACATCCTCCCCTTCCCCAATGCACACTCACATCCACAGAGATTTATCAGTTCTATTCACTAGTAATAACACACATACACAGTTTATTAACATACATAGTTCACTGACACACACAGTTCACTAATAATAGCACCACCCATTTACTGAACACCTGCCACATGCCAGGTGCTGTGCTCTGTGCTTTACAAGGGTTGAGTCGTATGATCCTCATAACCACTTTTTGAGGCATATTCTAATGTTACCCCCATTTTACAGATCTGCATCCAGAGAGTTATATGGCAATGGCACATGAATCAGGCAGGTCCAACCCAGCAAACAGAAACCACTCAGAGTACAGAACCAGAGGGAATTTAATGCAGAAAATTGGTTGCTTGGATGATGCAGGGAGCTGGGAAGTCAACAGGGGAAAGTAAGACAACAGCAAGGCTAGCAATAGCAAAAAGCCACTGTCACCCCTAGGGCTGGAGGTAAAAGAAGGAAATCACCAAACCCTAGCAGTAGGGGTCACCTTGAACATTATGAGCCTGTTAGAAGGAAACTAGAACCAGAGGAAATGCAGGCACTGCTGGAAATAAAAAGGAGAAACACTCTCCCTTCCTCCCACCCTCCAATTTCCATCAGGGCCTCCTATTGGTGGACCCAGAAGACAGTCAAGCTGATGAGGGAGCCTGAGAAACACAGTCAGAACAGAACAGGGGAAGGGGGAGAAATGTTTCTGAGGGCAACAGTGTCTCTGACTGCACAGGCCATGAGATGAATCCAACCTAGATTCTGCTCTCAAATGTCCTCCCCAAGACAAGATATGTATCTTTAACCATAGCAGAGAGCAGAGAGTGGATAAAGACTTTAGAGACAGAGAAGTGAGACTGGGGTTCAAAGGGGTCAGAGGTTAGGGTTGCAGGCGAAGGGTACAAGTGGGGGCTTCTGGGGGACACCATGCTTCTGGCTACCAGTGCATCATGTGGGCAAGTGGATATGAGTTGAGACTGCTTTCTAGACCAAGGCCGAAAGGGAGTAGATGGCCACGGGTAAGCCAGTGGTGAGATGACCTCCAGTGGCAATGGCGGAAGCTGAAAAGGAGGCCATGGTGAGTCACACCCCCCGGAGGTTCAGCACCAATCAGATGAGAGATAAAGAAACGTGAGACCAGGGAGATGATGCAGGAGCTGCAATGTTTCAGTCCAAGCTTGTAGAAAGTTAAGGAGGAAAATAATAACAACCACCCCCGTTCTTTGAAGATTCTTTATTCTTAAGCATCTTGACTTGCGTCTTCCAAAAGAAATTCTGAAACAAGGATATGAATGTAAGTGGTTTCTTTGGGCCATGAGCACAGGGAGCATGGAACTGGGCAGGGAAGGGAGGCAGCCACTTCAGGGTGCAGTATTGAGTAGATGACGGCTGTGGACCACTGGGGTTCGGTCCTGCTGGGGAGGCCTGGGGCCCTGTGCGGAACACACCTCACGCTTGAGCAATGAACATGTGTGGGGACATGGGTGAGGCACCAAGAGTCCCGGCCCCACTGGGAATAGCAGAGTGTCTTCTAGTTATCCCACTGGAGAATGAGCTGAAAGTGCCACTAGAAGGGACTCAGCACCCTGGAAGTGTAGAATCTGGGAGAGAACTAACATGAAAATCTGAAAGAATTAGAGAAAACGAACTAGTTTCTCTTTCCCCTGCCCTCTTACCCAGGCTTAAGAAGCTGCCGTCTCTGACGATTGCATTTCCTACCCCAACCTGGAGGAAATTAGGAGCACTGGGGGCTGTTGGTCTTTCTAAGTGGAATAAAAATTGAATTCCCTTTCCTTTCCTTGCCCACCAACCCACCCACTCTCCTCACACCCATGCTGCTTGGCCCCTGAGTACATTGATATTCATTTTCCAGGGAGATGGTCTGAGTTTAAGTCTGGTGGGAAGAGAAGGTCCCTAGAAGGAAGACCAGGACTCAAGGGCTGGCCTCCAGCCTCCTTGTCTGCACACGGAAGGATTTTATCATGGCTTGGGACCAGTTCCCTCACCATTTCCTTTTTGCTCTCCCCACCCCCAGTGTGTTGTTTCAGAGAACTGGAGGTGCTTCCTTTTATCTCTACCTTGAGTATTCCAAGTTCTAATTAAGTTCATTTCAGCCCTTTGATTTGAGAAGCCTTATCAGGAATACTTAACCTGTGCAAATAATACGTGGAGGCAGCCAGCACTGGCCCTGCATGCTAATTGAACCTCACACAAGATCTCGACACAGCCAAGCTGCCAGGTCACCAATAAACTCCTGAGAGGTCAGAGGAAGGCACTCATCTAAGAGTGAGAGAATCCAG
This sequence comes from Rhinopithecus bieti, assembly GCF_001698545.2. Lineage (NCBI taxonomy): Eukaryota > Metazoa > Chordata > Mammalia > Primates > Cercopithecidae > Rhinopithecus > Rhinopithecus bieti. The sequence goes on from NW_016804694.1 coordinate 5,637,867, forward strand.
CCTGGGCTTTTCACAACCCAAAGTCCTGGGTCGGGATTGTTGGCAACTGGATTGCTCAGCCACTGGGGTCTAACGAGCTGTGGGTATAATCAGGAGGTGCTTCTGAGGTCTGTTCCAGTCCCAGATGTCCAGCACTCCCCATAGGCCCAGCACAGCTTCATGGGCTATGCTTTGTCCCTCCACAGACCTGGCTTCTTGGTCGATAGGGAAGGGAGAAAGCTGGGCCACGAATGACCAAGGCAAACGACTTTCAGAAGAGGCCAGGTGAGAAAGAAAGGACATCAGCCTGGGAAAGCTGAGACCAGGGTTCCAGTTCTTCCTCTGCCAGCAACCAGCTAAGACAAGTTACCTTCCTTTGTGGCCTCAGTGTTCACACTGGGGCTGCTCAGAGATTTGGCGTTGTGCCACTTGACTCTCATACCTGAAGACCAGCTGAGGCTGAGTGGAGTTCTGACCCTTAAACCTCCTTAATCAAAGAAGCTGCCTTTTCTCTGTTAGCTATTGGAATCCACAAAAGATTTAATTTTTGGGAAATAAAAGATTCTGTAGCTAAAAATTAGTGTAAACTATTGGGTTAGGTGATCTCTCTGCTTCTTTCCAATTCTAACAATCTCAGTTTTCAAAATCCAGAACTAGAACTTGGTTCAATGGTCTCTCTCTGTTCCCAGAGCCATGGAACCCTGAATATATTACGTTTTACTACTCAGCATTGTATCTCTGGGGTCAGGTTAGATGATTGAATGTGCAGAACACCGTACCTCCCCTGCAACCTCACATATCCTAGAGATGTTGGCTCAGCTGGTGCAGATGGTGAAAAGTTGGGGACACTCCAAAGAGATGCTCCATGAAAGTGATCACAGTCCAGTGGGCTTAGAACCCACATTTCCAGAACCATATGCAGGAGCAACAGGAACCTGTGAATGATGATTGCTGATGGTTCAGAGAAATGAGCAGATGCTGGTGGGGTAATCAGGGAAGACTTCCTAGAAGGAAGGGAGAGAGATGGGCAGTCTGTATGGAGTCAGGAGTGAGAAAAGGGTAGCATATCCAGATTATGCTCCACTCTGATGAATTCTCATGTCTTGGAAAAGATGAGAGTCAAAACAAGGAGGCAGGTTTGGCACACCTGGGTCAGGTAGATTCTCCTCTTCCTCAGAGGAGCTGTGTCCAAACTCCCCTGAAGCCCAAAGCAGGGCCTAAAAGGCGAGTGTTGCTTTTGGTTTTCTACGAATGGGAACATGAAGGGGAAACACATCTAAACCAGGTTCTATCTGTCAGACTAGTTCCACTTGTCTAATAAGCCCTGAGAGACAAATACACACTGGTAAAGGTAAGGAAAGGAGGGAAGGGTATGGAGACACGACTGGCAAACCTGGGTGTGCAGGAAGCTGGAAGGCCAGGCTCAGACAGCAATGACTGAAGTTGAAGCTTGTCCTCCTTCCCCTCTTTCCCACGCACACATAGCTTTTCTCCACAGCCCACAGCCAGAGAGGCCAGGAGGATGACTGCAGAGAGCTGTGCTGGGTCCTCTGTATATGCTCCTCCTCCCAACCCCTCCCCGACAAGAACCCTGTCCAGCCTATGGGATCCCTCACTGGGCCTTCTGCCCCCAGGCTTCCATTTGGGTTTTGCTAATGAAGAACACCAACAGGAGATGGGAGGAGGAAGGAGAATGAGACTGGTGTGCTCATTCCCAGCTCCCACCCTGCAGGATCCTCAACGGGAAGCCGCAGCTCCTGTCCAGTGGTTCTCTCCATGCAATTTGTTCTGCCTCTGGATTCTGGCCATTGTTCTTCTGTTCCATCCCCTTGGCCCTTCAGATCTAGGAGTGGGAATGGCCCCTGTGTTACTAGCCCTGGACACTACATTATTCCTGTGATTTCTCTGTACCCTGCCCTCCTCTTTAAATGGTCCCTTTATTAAACCATTTACAAACTCCCCACTTGCCATGTGGCATCTGTTTCCTATCTGAACCCTAACTATGATTTGAGCAGTCTCTGCTTGGGCCTGGGGCACAGTATCCAGTCACACTTCCTTCCTGACTCCACCCCCAAGTTCACGCCCCTTTCCGTCTCCCCTGGACCTCATTTTCCAGACCCAGAGTCTTTGAATTCTGTATCTGGCAACCACTTCTTGGTATGCTTGTCGCTGTCATTACAGACAGGCACATTTGGGCACATTAAAGAATAAACACAATGCCAGTGCTTAACGCCTGAAAACACAGCTTTTATTCTGAGTTTTCTAGGTGCAGGCTGTTTTGAGCTGAACCAGGTTGATCAAGGAATTAAATAAGGATTAAGCAAGTTGGAAGGTGCCTGCTAATCCAGCAATCAGACAAACCTGTGCAAAATCATCTTGCTTCTTTTCCTAAAATAAGAATTAAAAAAACAAGCAATTGGCTTTTTTGTTAATTAGAAGATCAGCAAAAACTGGGCCAGTCAGGTAACCACATCGCGGCGGTGGGGGGGAGAAAAAGGAGGTAGACGGTGCACAGAGATCCATTTTAATGGGGATTCACATGCCTTGGGGACCTGCCAGATGACCTCTCAACTTCCAAATCTAGACTGAACCCCTCATTCTCTCTGTCAACCTGGGTGTTAAGCTGTTTCCAAGGCTATTCTCTTTGGTTGGCCTCCCTGTAATTGGAAAGTCAGTGTCAAAGGCCAATATTATTTTCTCCACCCAAACTCACTCCCAGGGAAGATACACATTGACTACGAGAAAGCATAGGGTTTGAAATTAACCCCCAAATCCTGGAATCAACTCTCAACCCCTCCATTGAATGTCTGTGAGATCTCAGGCAAGCAACCCTGTTTCTCTTGAGCCTCAGTTTTCTTCTCTATAAAATTAACCTTACGTCATGGAATTGTTGTGAAAATAAGGCACATGACCCAACTCAATACCTGGCACACGGTAAATTCATCCATGCTAGTCCCTTTCCTTTCCATTCTCCTTCAAACCGTTCTCTGGGCTCTGTTTCTCCACGTCTAGATTGTTGCCATCGCTTCTGCATTAAACGTCTATTTTCCCCTCTGTCTGTGCATATCCCTTCTGTCATTTTCTGGCAGGAGAATCCCCCAAGTCCTTCACCCCTTCCTTTAGGTGCTCTTCCCAGGCTCCATCTGGTTTTGGTGTGGTCGTCAGTCCCAGTACTCCTGCCCCACTGTATCTCCCATCCCATTAGATCCTGAGGCCAAGCATGGGGCTCAATCAGAGTCCTTTCACAGAATATTCTTTTTTTTCTGGGCAATGAATACAAAGATATGACTCCAAAGCGGCTGGCAGCCATATCCTCAGCATGTGGAGAGACCCGAGAACATGACGACAAAGGGGAAAAAGAGTCTTGGGGGACTTAAACCCAGACCAATCACCAAGGTCCCCAGAGCCTTCTTTTCAGTTCTGTGAGTCTCCTAACTGGTTCCAGTCAATCGTTTTGTGGCTGAGATAATCAGGGTTCATTTCCATGGCTTACAGCCAAACCTTCTTAACTGTCCTCCGAGAATCATCTTTGGACCCACTCCTATTCTTTCTTCAGATTTCAAGCAGAGTAGATTTCTGAGATCACAAACTGAATCATGCTCAGCCCTGCTCCTTTGGCTTCCTACTGTTTTTAGAGTTAAGACCAAAATCTTCACTATGGCCTGCCAGGCCCTGCAGGTCCTCCCCTGCCTTCCCGGCCTCCTCTCTTAACAAGACCCTCCCTACCTCCTTGCTCTCTCTGAGTCCTAGCTACTTCCAGGCCTTTGTTCTCACAACTTGGAATGTCCTTCCACTTGCTGTACACCTGGAACACTTCTACTCAGATTTTGCATCCCAGGGACACCTCTTTTCCTCAGGGAAGCCTTCCCTGACCCACTTCCTCCCTCTTTCCAATTTGATCAAGTTGCTGTAACAGGCTCGTCTTGCCATATGTGATCCCCTATTGATTTGCAGCATCACTGCATTAATGTCTGTCTCCCTTGCCAGACTGTAAGCTTCCAGAGGGCAGGAACCACACCTATCTCATTCACTCTAAATCGCCTCGGCTTCGAACAGTGCCTGGCATAGTAAGGCTCTTGAAAGTTTTTTGAATCAAGGAATAGGTGACCCACATACAACCTATTACCTAGTCTTGGTTACTCTTCATTCATGCAGTCTCTCTTTCTGCGTGATTTTCCAGGCCCTCTGACTCTACAATACCTTCTTGCTTACTTCTCACCATCCCCCTCCCCAACTAATTCATCAGATCATTTCTGCCTTCCTAAAACCACCTGGTCAATAAATCCAATGGCTCCCTATTGCCCAGTATATACAATAAACATCAACTCACTGGAGTTCCCCAAATGTACCCCCACTAGCCAGCAGCCACAGTAATCCCCTGCCACCCCTGCTGCCCCCTCTGCATTCGCACACCCATATATGCTCTTCACAGGGTTGGTTGCCTCTGCTATTCCCCTACCTGGAGGGTCTTCTCTCTCTTGCTATCCATATCCTGTATCTTTTCCAAATCTCTGTGCAGAACCACTGCCTCTGTAGAACTCCATTCATTAAACTCTCCCCACAGTAAGTCTCCCATCTCTGAGTTCTTCTCACAGTGATCCATTGATTATATTTAAACTTAGAACTTTTTTTCCAGATATTTCATAATTGGTATAGTTCCTTGCAGGTCACTGAGCTCTTTCATGCGCATGAGCTAATTTGATCTTAAAAACTTTGTAGGGAATTCGGGACAAGTATTTTAAGGAATAATTCAACTCCCAGGATCAGAAACCCGTGGAGTTCGCATAAGTAGAAGGTATTTATTAGAAAGGAACTGGTGCAGAATGTGCATCCTAATATCAGGGAGTGCAGGCTGGTCTCCAGGGGCCTAGAAAGGCATCCCGCAGGTTTCCTTCTCTCTTTCTCCTCTCCTTCTCATCTCTGGTCTCTCTTCACTCTATCTGTTCCATTCTCCTCTCTGCAAACTAGCCTCCTCTGAAAAGCTCTGCATAAATTCAATGTCAACGGAACTTTGAGTTCTTATGGTGCCAAATCTGGCTCCAGCTCTGAAATTGTCACTCTGGGTCTCAATGTCATCCAAAGTTTCAATGTCTCTTCTCAATATCTCAGTTCAAGTTCTCAAGAGAAACACTGATTGGTTACTAGCCATCCAGTTCAGTGGCTAGTTTGAGACACTTGCCCACCCCTGGCACAATGAGCTATAGAAGTAAGTCACATCGCCCATAGCCCATTCAGCAAGGCCTGGGGAGGGCAAGGCAGTGCGCTGAACAAGCAAAGGAATAGTGTAGTGTAACGAATACACAACGTGAGTGTCATGACGTCTGTGTACAAATCCTGGCTATTGTAATTACTAGCTGGTATCCTTGAAAAGCCACTTCACCTCTCTAAGCCTTATTAGAATTAAAACAGCATCTTTGTTATAGGATTGTTGTGACACTAACATGCTACAATCTCTGTAAAGCACACTTGACACAAGGCCTGGCACATGATAGATGCTCAATAAATAATATCTGCTAACATCTGCTACAGTACATACTGTGATTCTCATCTTGTTGTTGATGGTGGCCTAGAGTCCTCAATACCAGCTGGAGCCCACACAGAATCACTAAATTAGAATCCTCAGGAGACCACAGTTTGAAAGTTTCCCCAGGTGTTCCTGGTTCATCCAACCCAGCTCCCTCATTTATAGATGGGAAACTGAGGCCCCAAAGGCAAAGGGACTTATACCAGGTCACGTTTTGAGCTGGTATCTGACCCAGGACCCTGACTCCTTGTGGCACAAAATGAAGACACGGTTCCCAATGGTGGGGTCTGAACATACTCCTGACAGTGGGGCTTGAAGTTCCTCAGGGACAATAGGGGGTGGCCAGCAGGAATCGGCCCCCACACTTCAGAGCATCTGGGTTTGTACCCAGGTGGGCTTCTAACCTGTTTATGTGACATCCAGGGAGTTAGGTTTTGTGCCTCAGTTTCCTCTTGTGTGATATAGATTGGGAGTATCCATCAAACTGACTTGTAAGAATTACATGATTGGCCAAGCACAGTGGCTCACGCCTGTAATCCCAACACTTTAGGAGTCTGAGGGGGGTGGGTCACAAGGTCAAGAGATCGAGACAAGCCTGACCAACAGGCTACCAGCTACCAGTAGTACCAGCTACTCGGGAGGCTGAGGCAGAGGCACCACTTGAATCCAGGAGGCGGAGGTTCTAGTGAGCTGAGATCGCACCGCTGCACTCCCTGCACTCCAGCCTGGTGACAGAGTGAGACTCCATCTCAAAAAAAAAAAAAGTATTACATGACTTATGATGCATGAAGTTTTGAAGAGTTCTTAGCACAAAGCTATATTAGCTTTTATTATTATTGGTAAACATATAACTTCTGGGTCTCCTTTTGGCTACTAGCTGGTAGGAAGAGACTTAAAAAAAAAGACTTTTTTGACAAAGTGATAATAAATCACAAATGTGAAAAGGACAGCAAACAAATCCAGCTAAAACTCTGGGATTCAGCCTCCACACACAAAGTTTCTAGTGAGAACATGAATAACCACATGCACTTCTACTGGTACCTTCACCCCAAATAAACTTAAGGCTCACACACGTGAATGTGGACACATTCAACACAATACTCCCTGAGGACGGGGCTGCGTCTCCCTCAGACTGGGGCTCCCTGAGGACGGGGCTGCGTCTCCCCCAGGACTGGGGCTCCCTGGGGACAGGGCGGGTCGTCCCGCTTTCAGATTGGAGCTCCATGAGGCAAGGGGCTGCAGTCTCCCTCAGATTGGAGCTCCCTGAGGACGGGGCTGCGTCTCCCTCAGACTGGGGCTCCATGTGGCTAGAGACCATCTCTCAACATTCAACTTGGAAGAGCAGGGACCTCTGGACACTCTCTTCCCTCTTCACTACTGACCTTCAATGCCTTGGGCAAGGCCCTGCCTGGTATTTGGTCTCTTCCCAGTCTAAACACTCAGAGCTTATGAACTTTCTTGAAGCCACTTCCTGCCACTCTAATTGCTCCATGTTCTATTTTATGTACTTTAACTCATGCTTTAAATCTTACAGGTACATCTCAATTCACTCTGGCAAAAGTCCCCTCTTTAGAAACTGGAATAAATAAATAAATTCTTCCCAGGCAGATGGCAGCCAGAAGTCTTAATGTAATTCATATCAGCCTGTCACTCTGCCACCTTGGTTCTGTCATCTGAGAGAGGCCTGTGTGTGGGGTCACCCCAGCAGCCCTCTGTACCCTCCACTCCTGCCTTCTGAGGGGCACCAATACTCCCAAATGTGCAATCTTGATGGCAGCCACACTCCCCAGATTCTTTAGTTGAAGACACACATTCTGGTTTGCTTTGTTCAATGTGCTCTTGTAGCAGCTGTAGAACAGTGGTTCTCACCCTTGTGGTCAATTTCCATCACCTGGAGAGCTTTTGAAACACATTGATGCCCAGAGTCTGCCCCTAGAGATTTGGGTTTTGTTGGTCTGGAGTGAGACCCTGGTATTGTTTGTTTCTGTATCTCCCCAGGTGATCTTATTTTGCAGCCAGGGTGGGGAACCATCACTGTAGGAAACTCAGAGGTGAACAAAACCCACACCGGATTTCCACCACGTCTCATGGAAGGCACAGGCGCCTGCCCCATTAGACTGTGAGCTCCATGAAGGCTGAGATCCCTTCTCTCTTGTTTACTGCGGTACTCTCATTGTACTGCCTGGTACATAGTAGGTATCCTATAAATATACACTGAGTGAAACGTAAGTCACCCTTTTTCCATAGGTACCCTGACTTGCCTCACATTTCCAGTATAGGTCCCACTACTTACTAACTGGGAGGTCTGGAGCAAGTCAGCCTAGCTTTCTAAGTCTCAATTTGCACATCTTTAAAATGGGGGTCCCCTGGGCTGAAGGCTCACCCAGAGAGGAAAAATATGGAGTTCAATAGGAGCTCTGAGGAGCAGAGGCCTACACTGGGAGCCAAGAAATGCAAATTTATGGTTTTGCTTGGGCTGAATTACTGTGTGACCTTGAGCATGTCTCCTGACCTCTCTGAGCCTCTAACCTCCACCAGCCACCCTCTCCCCACCTGCCAGCATATCGGGTGGCTCTCTGGGTTAGGAGTCCGCTTTGCTGACCATGGCAGCTGCCCTTGAGACTTCCAGGCAGTGTCTGACCAGCCTGAATACTCTCAGGCTGGAAGTGTGGAAGTGAAGCACAGAAATGCGGCTGTGGAGAGAAAAATCTCTTGATGCGACCTGCCCTGGAAAATCCCTACTCTAACAGACACAGTTCTGTCCCCAAGACACAGCTGCAGTGTGGGTCAGATTCTAGGGCCCTCTCTCTGCATCGTCTGCTCTGGGAGGGGGAATGAGGGCATGAAGATCACTTCTGCTCCAGCGTGCATGACAGGGTACACTCATCATTGATGCAGCATTCTGCATAGATGGGAAAATGGCACTTTGGTTGGAGCTTCCTTCCCCAGGTCCCAGGAACTAGTTGGGTCACTGTCTCCCATCATAGAAGAAATGTGAATTCCCAGGATGGGGTCATGGTGCAGAGAGGGAGGAGGAAATCTGTGCTGATCCTGGAGGTGGGGAAATGAGGAAGGAAGTCTCCATGCTTTTTAATAAACCACTCAAGGCAGGAGTTGCTTCCTGACTGCTTAAGCCTGCTGCAATCCTGCTTGGAACTTCTAAGCATCGTATGCTGTCTGCAGAGAATTACACACGCATGAGTATGACTTGGGGCTGTTTCCATCACTGGAGCTGTGACATTTTTTTTTTTTTAAAAAAGGGCAGCTAATAGGGTGGGCAGCGTAACAGCTCAGAGTCAGAGAGAACAAGAATCAAAGGCCAATTTTACTGATTCTTAGCTGTGCAATAATGGACAATTTAGTTTTACCTCTTTGACCCCCCATGTCGTCATCAATGAAATGGGGACGAGAAAACCCACCCCACAGAATTGCTGACAACGTGGAATTAAATAACCTGTAATGTTGCTAGCACAGTGCCTTGCCCATTGGACCTGCTCAGTAAATAAATGATGATGATGTTGATGATGATGATGATGATGACGATGATGATAGTAGTGGTAGTAATAGTAACTGTTATGCTCCAGGGCCTTGAGGGTAGGAGCATGTCTTAGAACCCAGTGAAGGGTCAAATACACCAAAGGAGAAGCAGCAAGATGGAAGATTTGGGGAGTGAGTGGGAGGAGTCAGACTCACTGCTAGCAAGAGTACAGCACATGCCACGCATCTGTTTATCGCTGCCCCTGCAAATTTCTTCTCCAAAACGCCATAATTAATACTGCACCTCTTCCGCCCCAGCCCCCAGACGCCTCTTAGGCAGGGAAGGAGCTTGCCCGCCCTCTGCCCCGAAAAGCACCAGAGAGAGGCCAAGGCTCAGCGACGGCGGTGGCTGGCGGGCGAGCTGCTGACGCGGGGCTGCCCCGGGCTGCGGGGGTTCTTCCCGTTCCCTTGGCCGAAAGGGGCATAATTAATCCGCAGCGCTCTCCTTTCATTAAGTCTTCACGTTTATACCTGAATTAACTTTTCACATCCAGTTAAGGCGCATGGGAGGCCCTGTCCGCCGCAGGCGTGACAAGCGCAGCTGGGAGTGTTGGTTGGAAGTGGGGGCTGCGATGACCTACCACCCAAGAGCTGAGGAGCCTGAGCTTCCAGGTGTCTGGTGGCGAGGAGGGATCCAGCTTCCAAGCTCCGCCCAGGCACCCCGGGCAGATGTCAGAAAGGGAAGAAGGGCGTTGCGCTCCAGCCGAGAACCTGCGGAGGAAGGCGCAGGCCCAAGCGGCAGTGGTGCGAGCGTGTGGGCTCCTTCCGATCTCTCCTGCTGGAAGAGATTGGAGCCTCCTTCGGGGGCTCTGGCTTTGCCAGCCAGAGCGGGGAGTGGGAGGTGGGGGCTGTTCCAAGACGGAGGCGAAGTGCGCTCAGCTCTTTAGGTGTCCTCCTCACGCTCCTGTTTGGGCTTAACGAAGCTACAGAAACACACAGGGGGGCGCGCCCTGGTGCGCACAGGCAGGTGTTTGTGGAAGCATCCCCGGGCTTTGGTTTGCTGTAAAAGAGATCTAATCTTGCTTTAGCTCCCTGGATCCGGAGCCCGTGAAACTGCCAGCGTCTCCTTGACACCCTTCAGGGATATAAACAGGGGCCTGCTGGTGCCCTCCGCTTCGGGAAATGGGCTATGTCAAGGCATCTTTCTCCAGACGCCAGGAGGAGTAGGCTGCCTTGCTTCTCTCCTGGCAGCCTTCTAGTGAATCATCGGAGCGAAGTGTTTTCTAGGAACTACTCAGCCTGCAGTGTTGTGACAGGGGAGAGTATGTTAACGTGCCCTCCCCCTCCCCACCCGCAGTAGTTTTCAAGGGCTGTCCCTCCTCCTCCCCCTTCACCTGCCTCCTCCGTGCAGTTTAAGACATTTGGGTCTTCTCAATCAATACTTCTGCTCCCCCACACCACCCCCAGCCCTAAACTGGACACTTAAAGGTATTTAGTCAAAGGAGAGAAGGGAAGAAGCCAACCAAGGTGCCTGCAAGGTCTCCAGAAATTATTTCCTTCATGATCTTTGTCCTCTAGTGGTTTAAAATCTAGTGGGGGTGCGGGGGGACAAGACAAGCCTGATAGACATGGCTAGCATATGGGGAAATGATAAACGCTAGAGTGGTGAGTGATTAAATGCCGGAATGAGTGATTGGGACCAGACTCACACCCTTCGGAGGAAGGAAACTCTTGTGGGCTGGCTCTGAGTCACCCAAGATTTCTCAGGGGAGGTGGGATTTGGACTAAGCCTTCGTAACAGTCTCTGTTCAGTGCATGCTGTCAAGATGCCAGGCTGTGAGTTTAGTGCTTGACACCATTATCTCATTTAATCCTTATAACCACCCCATGATCTGGGCATTATAATTACCACCCCATCTTCTAGATGAGGAAACAAGCCCAGAGGAGTCAGGGAACTGCCAAGGTCACAAGCTGGTGTGTCGCTTTTAAGCTGGGCCTGTCTGACTCCTAAACCCTGGCTCTGAAACTTAATGCTTTATGGCCTCGTCCAACCTTGAAAATATGCAAAATTTCCTAAGAAGAATAACTGAAAGGAGGGCATTGCCACAGAGTCAGAGCATTAAGAAGATGGGAGGGTGTCAGGAAGATCTAAGTCTTGCTGGAGGGAGGTTTCCAGGCCAGCAGTAAGAACTCTACTTTTTTTTTAGGATGTGTGTGTGTTACTGTCCCCAACCCTAAGATTGCTTCATTATAGGGGAGGGGATTTGGGGTTCTCTAATTTCCCAGAACCCCCTCTGGGAAACCCAAACCACCTCTGAGTAAGGGCAGAAGGGTCTCCTTATAAATCCTACCCCCAAGAACTTCAGGATATCAAGAATTTAGAGATTCTTTGACCCAGTTGATCCAATACCTTCTGTTCAATTTGGATCAATAAACATGTGCCAGACACTAAGTGCTAGAAATGATTAAGGGACAGTGCTTCCCACCAGAAAGATTATAGTCTAGTGAAGACAATAGACACATAGAAAAAAATCAATATGAATGATAAATGCAAAGATAAAATTCGTGGTCCTTCTCCATACTTGGAACATCAGCTCAGGAGGAAAGGACAAACTAGCTGAGCCTCGAAAGCTGAGCAGGTGATCGGTGAGGAAAGGGGGGAATAGCACTCGTGCTAGAGAACATCGCATATGCGAGGTCATAGAGGTGTGGAACAGCAGTTTGTGTTTGAAATTCTAAGCAGGTCAGGTTATTAAAGCACATCCTTGGAGACAGGGAGTGGCATGAGATGAGGCCAAAGAGGTGGACAGGATCTCACCATAGGGGGCTTTGTGGGACTGGCTGAGGGGCTTGGGCTCAACCCTTCAGAGGACTGAAGAGCTTTCAGCAGGATGTAACCTGGTTGCTTTGCATTTTAGAAGCACCCCTTTGGCAACAAAGAGGGCAAGGGTTTCCACTGGGCAAGACTGAAACCTAGGAGGCTGACAAGGAAAAGTGTGCTATACTTCACCCAAGATATGATGAAGTCCCAGATCAAGGCACTAGTAGTAGGTTAGAGAAGAGAGGACTGGGTTAAGAAACACTGAAAAAGGGGAAGAGATGAGAAAAGGCCAGGGACAGAGAAGGAGGCACCTGGACCACTGTAGACTTCTATCTTGGGTGACTGAATGAGTGTGTTGCCTTTAAGATTTGGAACACAGGGAGAGAAGCAGGTTGGTGGGAGGGGATGATGAGTCATTCTGGATTTGGTTAAGTTCATGATAATCAAGTGACATTTAGGTGGATGCTTTCAGTAGACACCTGGAATCAAGCTCAGAAGAGAGGCTGGAGATGCAGAATTGGGGAAAATGAGCAAGAAGATAGGTTTAAAAACTAAGAGTGAGTGAGCTAAACTACAGAGATCATGTAGAGAAAAAGAGAGAAAACCCATAAACAGACCACAGGGAGCAGCCATGCTTAGGAGGTAGACAGAAGGAGAGACAACCATGGAGGAGACTAAGCAGAAACAAGCAGAGAGTTACAAGCCAAGGGAGCATAGGGTGTCACAGAAGGAGCCCCAAAGTTAAATGCAGCCAAGAGGCGGAGGACGATCGGGACTGAAAAGTGTCCACTGACTTTGGCAGAGTGGAGGTCACTGTGGCTGTCTTATTAGGGTCCTGGCAGGAAAGAGATGGGGCTCTTAACTTGGGAAATTTCCAGAGAGTTGAGTAAAGGGAATCTTGATAACAGCATGGCCTGGTGCAGGAAAGCCCCAAGGAGAGCGCAGGGCAATGGGAGAGGTCACAGAAGGACAGCATGGGCAGCTGCTACCCTGGACCAGAGCACCAAGAAGAGAGGAGAACACCAAAGCCAGGGCCAGGGAGGGCTGAATGCAGGGGGCTGTCAGGGCTTGTGAAGCTAATGAAGGTGAGCTTCCAACAGAGCAATACCCCAAAAGTAGGGAGTTGTGGAGATCAATTCCCTGATCTCTCTCTCCTCCTTCCAGTCTCCAGTAGAGGCTCCCTATGGGCCTTACCCACAAGGAAGCCACAAGGCTAGTGAGACAGCAGGTAAATGCAAGATCCCCAGGTCAACCTCTGGGAGCAGAGAGCAGGGTGGAAGAGGGTGGGGAGTGGACATGGAGGGACAAGGAGGAGATGCCTAACATGGTGGTCCCCCTAGAGCACTTCAATGCAGCCATGGAGGGGGACTCAAGACCCATGGGTAGTGGGTGGGTCATGCAGCAAATGCTTGTCACACCTGCCAGCATCCCTGAATGCCCTTCCTGGGCCTGGTAAATTTCTTGTTTATGAGTCTCTCTTCCCCAAGGAAAAATCCTCTTTCCCAGCCTTCCTGGCAGCTGGGGCAGGCATGTGACCTGGGCTCCACCAATCAGCCCTACCAGTGAGAAGTGTGGATTTGCAGGAGAGCAAGGTAAGCAGACAGGTGCTGGGGGGAATCTGTTTCCTAATTAGGGTGATAGGGAGCTGCCAGCTTTGGGGTGAGCAATTCCAGGCTCTTTGGCATCCAGAATCAATCGTCAGCAGTGCCAGTCACAGCTCTGCAGTCAGTAGTCAAGGTTAGTAGGGCCTCCAGTGTAGGAGACTTGGGGCACCAGTGCCCCTGTACAGACCCCAAGGCTTCTCTTGGAAGAGTTTCTGGAATATTCCTGAAACCTTTTTATTAATTATATTTCTGCTTATATTAGCTAGAGTAGGTTCTGTTGCTTGTCACTAGGACACTTACTGATGTAAGAGCTGACTGGGAAGTGAAGACATGGTTATAGGAAAGCAGATTATGGGTTTTTTTCTTTTCTTATCTTTTTTTGAGACTTGTGTCTTGCTCTGTTGCTCAGGCTAGAATACAGTGGCACAATCATGGCTCACTGCAACTTTGACCTGCCAGGATCAAGTGATCCTCCAGCTTCAGCCTCCCAAGTAGCAGGAACTACAGGCATGTGCCACCATGCCCTGCTAATGTTTTAATGTTTCGTAGAGACAGGGTCTCACTATGTTGTCCAGGCTGGTCTCAAACTCCTGGACTCAAGCCATCCTCCCAACTCAGCCTCCCAAGGTGGTAGGATTACAGGAATGAGCCACCAGGACTGACCCAGGCTAAGCTTTTAAGAGAAAGAGGAGAAGGAAAGGAAGATGGAAGAGCTTTGGGTCAACAAAAGGATATTTTTAGGGAGCGAGAGCACTGAGAAGGTTAAAGAGCTGGAGGAGAGAACTATGAGAAATGGAGAGTTTTAATTATCCCCATCAAGAAGCTAAGAAAACTGAGGTCCAGAGAGGTTGACAACCTGCCCAGGGTCATGCTGACAGTAAGTAGGAGTGCAAAAATTCCGGTCCAGGCCTGCTGGCTTGAAAACCTCATCCTACAAGCATCCCCCAAAACAGCCAGCCCAGGCCTCCTCGTGGAGGGTAGTTTTCATTAGAAATTTTGAAGTGGTAGCTAAAGCCCAGTTTGAAAAGACAGAAAGACTCCTAGGGACAAGGTGAAGAATGAGCTGATCAGCCTTAGTATGACAGAAAGACACAAGTTCATGTCAAGTGAGTCAAGCTGGTTTAAAACATGAGACTCTATATGTAGTGCTAGCTCATCCCACAAGACTGTGTTATCCTGGAGTAAAATCATTTTTCCTCAAACAACTGAACTCTAGGAAGTACCACATGAAAAGGCTACCAGGGAGAGTAGAAAAAGCTATGGAATACACCCCACCACCCCAGTACCACCAATCCCTTGGCAAGTGGGCATTCTGGAACACCAGAGAAACTCCTAAGAGTGCCTAGCCTGTTTCATCAAAGCCAGATCTTCTAATGCGGTATATCAATGTGTGTTCAAGGAGAGGAAATGCAGGAAGGTTTTCATGGATAAATGCATGGAGAGGTTCTTAATTTTCATAGGGTATCCCCGGAGTTGGCTGACTTTGCATAGTGTATGTGTTTCAGTTGTGTTTGTGCCTTTATGTGTCAAGGGCTTGTTGAGACATTTGCAGAGTTAGTTCATCCTGACAGTCTGGGTCTCTGTGCAGGGTCTGCACTCATGTATGTGCAGAGTTGACCCACCTACATGAAGCCCCTGTCTCATGAGAGTGGTGTCTGTCCACCACAAGGCTCTAAGAGAACAGCCCTAAGTAGAAAGTCTTTTGCTGTATTACAATTAAGAGGCTAATTTCCCAGGTGCTTTTTCAATTGACCATATCGACAAAGTCTTGAAATTTGGTTATTTTAGTAACACATAAAGCATTTTCCTTGGTTAACACATTTGAGTTTAATTTCAGTAATATTTCCATTAACAACATGTAATTAAAGCATCCAATAAAGATCAGTAATTTACTTAGCTGGATTTGTGTTATTAAAAAAAAAAAAAAAACAGAAAAGAGAAAAAAATGCATTTGTGGAACTCAAATTCCATTCCACTGTTAAATGAATATTACGATTTTTCTGGGTCTCTTAATTGAAACTCATTTTTTAGCAGGAATATTAAACAAATTAAATTAAGCAAGTAATTTCCCTTTTAGGATTAAAAAAAAAGACTTCAAGTGGAAAAACTCGTCTAAAACACCCATTAGTGGGATGGGGTGGGGCAGTAATGTGGGCAAATGTGCTGCATCTGCTTAAGCAGCAGGAAGCTGATGAGCTGTCATCCTGAGTGGGACCCCAGGCGCTTAAAGAGCTCAGGCCCTGGAGGAGCCCACTGTCTTCCTGACCTGCTTGGCTGAGATTCCACAGGCTCCAGCCCTAAGGAAGGTAGGCTGAGACTGGTGGCAGTAACAACTCAAGTGGCGGGAGGAGCCGGGTCTGGGCAGGTCACTAGGGCCAACCCAAATCAGGGGCAGGTGGAATCAGCTCAGGCAAGGCAGTGAGTACAAAACAAACTTAGGAGTGAAAAGTATCAGTGAGCCACTTCAACCCACATGTGTAATCCTCCCATCTTCCCAGTGGGGGTGGGTAGAGATTATTTGCTCTGATTTACAGATGCAGAAACTACAGCTCTCAGAAGTCACAATTTGAAACTGGGTCTGCCTGGCTCCAAAGGCAGAAGTGTTAGTCTGGGTCCTCCAAGAAGCAGACTCCTGGATAAGAATAAATGTGCACAAGAATTAGGAGGGGCAACACCCATATGGGAAAAGCATGGGGTGGAAGCTGGGGTGGCTGGGAGAGCTGTGAGACCCAGATGTAGGTCTGACCCCAGGGCGAAGGAAAGAGAGAAGGAAGCTTGCATGGGAGCAGTTTACATTGCAGAACCAGTGATGAGATAGCTCCTTGAGGCTGTCAGAATTCTCCAGCCAAAGTGGCCCATCAGAGGGGTCCTGAGTCTTGGGGGTGGGCCTGTTTTAGCAGCTCTGCCATGCACAGGCACTGGCTGGGAGCAGGGCAGCAGTGAGAGACTTCAGAGCACTCAGTGGGAGGTGGGAGGCCATTGTGCTCCCCACAAGCAGAAATCTGGGAGGTGCTTTTTCAGTGCCACCACATCAATGCTCCCTCTCTCTCTCTCTCTCTCTCTCTCTCTCTCTCTCTCTCTCTCTCTCAATCTCTACCATGTCAGATGACTGCCCTTTATTCAAACAGATTTGGTATCAGTGGCTAGCAAGGATAGGGCAGGTGAGTGAAAACAACTGTAATATTAAGTGATTTTCAGGCAGCATTAGGGAGTTGCCCACATGAGGCAAATACCCTGTGGGTGAACAGGACAGAGGGAGGTAGGACCCATCTAGGGTTGGGGAGAAGATGGGGCAGATGGACAGGGTTGGCCAGAGTTTGCATCCCCAGTCACTGGGTGGGATAGAAGACTTCCCTAAAAATGTATTGAATGGCCGGGTGTGGTGGTTCACCACTGTAGTCCCAGCATTTTGGGAGACTGAGGCAGGCAGATCACCTGAGGTCAGGAGTTTGAGACCAGCCTGGCCAACATGGTGAAACCCTGTCTCTACTGAAAATACAAAAATTAGCCGGGCATGGTGGCGGGCGCCTGTAATTTCAGCTACTCGGGAGGCAGAGGTTGCAGTAAGCCACGATTGCAGCACTGTACTCCAGCCTGGGTGACAGGGCAAGACTCATCTCAAAGAAAAGATAAAATGTATTGAATGCTAGACAGGGCCACATAAAACCAGGAGAAAGAAACTAGGCAGGGATATAGGCCTTAGAACTGGTCGCCCAAGGTCAAGAGGGGTCAGGGAGGTTGGTGGTCCCCTGAGCCGTACCCTTAACACATTAGGTCCATAGACTTGTGGGCAACATCAACTCAAGGAGAGAAAGCACACAGAGACCCATTTGCCATGGCTGGACTTCCAGGCCCCAGGCCTGCGAGGACCCTTGTCTCACTTGGCTCCACTCTCAGGCTGTAGTTCACAAAGCGTTTGGTCCAGGGCAGGACCAAGGGACACGGTGTGATCAAAAAGTGGATCCTCCTCCTGAAAATTCCCCAAGTGGGGAAGGCACTGTCTCTGCCTCAGGGCAGCCTCCCATCTAATGGAGAAAACATGCTTTTGGCCCTCAAAGAGTTAGTCCTTGGGCCAATGGAAAAACACAACCCCTGTTTCATGTGAGGGACCAGGTGGGAGATAATTGAATCATGTTGTTCTCATGATGGTGAGTTTCACAAGATCTGATGATTTTATAAGCATCTGGCATTTCCCCTGCTGGCACTCATTCTCTCTCTTGCCACCCTGTGAAGAGGTGCCTTCTGCAATGATTATAAGTTTCCTGAGGCCTTCCCAGCCATGCGGAACCATGAGTCGATTAAACCTCTTTTTTTTTTTTTAATAAATCACCCAGTCTCAGGCATTTCTTCATAGTAGCATGAGAATGGACTAATACATACCCCCACACACAGCAACAACACTGCCCCTGAAGGTATGACTCAGAGGCAGAAGCACCTCAAATCCTCCACCCACTCCCCAGGCCCCATCCCAGGAAAGATGTCTTGGTGAGATTCCATCCTAAGCCCTATATCCAGAGATACCTCGCTAGGGCAACACTGCCTTTGGTCACGTGAACAGCCCCAGGAAAGTGCAGTAACTCAATTCAACCGTGTGGCTCCATAATCTCGTGTCAACCTCACAGCCGATTATTACTGTTTTATCACAGGCTCATAAAGTCTCCATATTGCCATGAATCTTGGACACTCTACCAGCCAGAGCCCGGAAGCCCAGCCAACTCTGAGGGTGTCTGCTTGATTAGCAGCTGCTGCGATTCATCTGAGGTCACCTTTCATGATTACAAGGGTCCTTTCACCTGCTTATCCTGGAAATCAGGGACCAAGTTACTCTCCTCCTGGTGGTGGGGTCTCCAGCTCCCTTATACTGGACAGATACTAAATGGCTAGGGGTCTTCCATGCAACAGATTAAATGATCTGACAATATGGGACAGAGGGAAACATCAAGGATTTTGAGTTCAAAGACATTCAACTCTTGGGTCTGCCATTTACTAATTGTATGGCCCTGGGCAAGTCATTTTTAAGCCATTCTAACCTCAACAACCTTGGGTATAAAATGGGTATTGTGAAGCTTAAATGAGATAATGTCTGCAACACACTTTGAAAACAGTAAATCAGTAGACACGTTAAAATTGCACCTGTTATTAAGCCAGCACCCAGGCAACCAAGACCCAAACCAGGCTGACAACTGGAACCAGGAAGGAGGCTGCATCCAAAGGTTAGAGTGTAATAAAAGGCTAGAGGGAGTACGGAGAAGCCAGAGTTTGAGGCAAGGCAGTGGGCTAAAGGCAGGACAAGAACACTTGGCATTAAAAAACTAGTGGAACTGTAAAGAACCTCAGGATCTTCTAGCCTGGTAGTTTGTAAAGTTCTGTTTAGTAGGTGAATCTTTGTCTGATGAAATTGGGGTTCTCCAGAAAAGCAGAACCAGTAGGATGTATATATCTAAAGAGAGAGATTTATTGCAAGGAACTGGCTCATGCAGTTGTGGAGGCTGGCAAGTTCAGATCTGCAGTGTAGGCTGTCAAGCTGGAGACCCAGGGAAGAGGCAATGCTGTCTGTAGTCAGTCTGAAGACCATCTGCTGGCTGAATTCCTTCTTGCTTGGAAAAGGTCAGTGTTTGTTCTATTAAGGCCTTCAACTTATTGGATGAGTCCCACTCACATTAGGAGGGCAACTGGCTTTACTCAAAGTCCACCAATTTAAATGTTAATCTTATCCATAAAATCTCTTCACAGAAACATCCAGAATAATGTTTGACTGAATATCTGGGTACCACGGCACAGCCAAGATGATCAACAAAATTAACCATCACAAGATCTTTCACAGAACCCAGTATATGAAATAGATACAAGAGAACCTGCCATCATTGAAGAGGGAGTGGGGGAACAGGGCCCACTCACAGTAGTCTCTTGTTCCCTACAGTGGCTGCAGAGGCTACAAAGAACCCAGTTTGAAAAACCACTGGCCTAGTTTCCATTGAGTTTGACCTTCACTCAAGAGGTTAGATAACCTATACTGGTCACACAGCTAATTCAGTTTAGAACTGAACTCACCACACTCTCTCCTTTGCTGGTTTTACTCCATCATAGCTCCTTCTAGACTGTAAGTCCTTGAGTAGAGGCGCCACTCACTTTTGCATGCCCAGCTCGAAGCAATGAGCAGACGCATCGTAGGTAAACAGTATATTTGCTGAATGGATGAGTGAATAAATGAATTCAGGAACAAAGACCATTCAATAACTGGAAATCCAAACTGAGAAAAATGCAATGCAAAAGGGCAGAAACAGTGCAAGTGCCTCAGAACTAAAGCCTCACATCTGCCCTGCAGCCCTAATGAGATGGGCCAAGGACAGAATTTCAGAGGAGGCCTCAGGATGTTGAGCAGCTGCTGTTTGCCACACTTGACAGTAAATGCAAACAAAGCTTCTCTTTGACTTTAGAATGCACTCTACAACTGTTCCTGCAGCAAATTCACTGCAGGCTGGTAGTAAAATGAGTCTGCATTCTGGGAACATGTTCAGAGTAGTGAGAGGAGGCAAACAGCTCCAAGACCCTGTGGGAGAAGGAGAAAGGGGATGTGGTCCTGCGATGGCAGAGTCTAATGAGTAGGGCACCACAAACGGGAGAACCTGTAACTATCTGGTGGGTAAAGGACCAAATCCAGAGTAAGTAGTATTGGTCAGAGTCTTGCAAAGATGCTCTCTACCATCAGCACATCTGAGGGGATCTGGGGAGTGAGGCGGGATGTTCTGCGTGAAAGAGGAAGTTGCTTGTACACCTAGTGAGGCCCAGGAGCCAATAGGCCTCTCTATACCTGGTAGTTAACTGGGAATGGAGGTGGGCATCTGCCCTGCTCTCTCTCAGGAGCCTCCCGAGGCTGAAAAATTTCCTGCCAGCTGTCAGCACAGCTGTTCTCCAGACCCTAGAGTACTACAGCTAAGGGAGAAGGGAGACTTCCCATTCAGAGAAGGAACAATAAGTGAAGGAAAAGGTAATGACAAACATTTTGGCAACTCTTTTCTCCCTGCATCTGATCCTACAGGGCTTCCTTTTAAGGAGTCTGAAACTAGTGAGGGAGAAGGAAGGGCATGTTTCTACAGTGTTCCACTGCAATTTCAGCAGGACAAACAAGACTCTTCACAGCCTGTCCCTGACCTACCTCTGGATCAGTGATGCCCAGCCCTGGTTGCCCATTAGAATCATATGGGAGCTTTTTAAAAGTATTGACACCCAGCTCCAGTCCAGAGAATCTTATTTTATTGGTTTGGAGGGGAGCCCAAGCACTGGTATTTTGTCAAAAGCTACCCAAGTGATTCTAATGTGCAGCTTAGATGGAGAACTTCTGCCTTAGATGCTCCGCTCCCCCCTCCTAAGACTGGTCCCTCCACACCCTCTTCCTGCCCTCCACACACACAGTCCAGGCCTTTTCATAATGTCATGCATTTACACATGTACTTCGGGGTTCCCATTCTTCCTTCTCACCCTCTATCTCTGCTTGGCAAATTCTTCACCCTTCAAGACCCTAGCCACATGTTGTCTCCTCTCTGAAGCCTTTCTGGATTTCTTTGGGCCAAGCTGAGCCCTACCCACAACATTGTGCTGCTGCCTCTACCACATGGTACTCCAGTAATGTAGTCATCTTACTCCTAGCTAGATGCAAAGATTCTTTTGTTTTTAATTTAACTTTTATTTTAAGTTCAGAAGTGCATGTGCAGGTTGTTATATAGATAAACTTGTGTCATGGGGGTTTGTTATACAGATTATTTCGTCACTCAGGTATTAAGCCTAGTACCCATTAGTTATTTAGTTATTTTTCCTGATTCTCTCTCTCCTCACACCCTGCACTCTCCAACAGACCCCATTGTGTGTTGTTCTCTCCCATGTATCCATGTGTTCTCACTATTCAGCTCCCACTTCTAAGTGAGAGAGAACATATGATGTTTGGTATTCTCTTCCTGTGTTAGTTTGCTAAGGATAATGGCTTCCAGCTCCATCCATGTCCCTGTAAAGGAATGATCTCGTTCTTTTTTATAGCTGCATAGTATTCCACAGTGTATATGTACTACATTTTCTTTATCTAGTCTGCCACTGATGGGCATTTAGGTTGATTTCATGTCTTTGCTATTGTGAATAGTGCTGCAATGAACATATGTGCATATATCTTTATAATAGAACGATTTATATTCCTTTAGGTATATACCCAGTAATGGGATTGCTAAGTTAAATGATATTTCTGCTTTTAGGTTTTTGAGGAATTGCCACACTGTTTTCCATCATGGCTGAACTAATTTACACTCCCACCAACAGTGTATAAACGTTCCTTTTTCTCCCCAGCCTCACCAGCATCTGTTGTTTTTTTACTTTTTGATAATAGCCATTCTGACTGATGTGACATGGTATCTCATTGTAATTTTGATTTGCATTTCTCTAATGATCAGTGATATTGAGCTTTTTTTCATATGATTCTCGGCTGCATGTATGTCTTCCCTTGAAAAGTATCTGTTCATGTTCTTTGCCCATTTTTCAATGAAGTTATTTGTTTTTGTTTTTTTCTTGTAAATTTGTTTAAGTTCCTTACAGATGTTGAATATCAGACCTTTGTCAGATGCAGAGTTTGCAAAAATTTTCTCTCATTTTGTAGGTTGTCCATTCACTCTGTTGATAGTTTCCTTTGATGTGCAGAAGCTCATCATTGGTTTAATGAGATCCCATTTGTCAATTTTTGCTTTTGCTGCAATTAATTTTGGGTATTTGTTGTGAAATCTTTGCCTGTTCCTATGTCCAGGTTGGTATTGCCTGAGTTTTCTTCCATGGTTTTTATGGTTTTAGATTGTATATTTAAGTCTTTAATTCATCTTGAGTTAGGTTTTGTATATGATGTAACGATGGGGTCCAGTTTCAATCTTCTATATATGGCTAGCCTGTTATCCCAGCACCATTCATTGAATAGGGAGTGCTTTCCCCATTGCTTGTTCTTGTCAGGTTTGATGCTAAGCTTCTTGAGGGTAGACATGATTCATGGATTAATATATATGCACACATATTTTAAGATTATATATATATATGTTTATTTAGTAATGTATTTAGTGTCTCCTATGTGTCAGATGCTCTGAGGACCAGGGATATGATGATATATAAAACAGCCAAGTCTTCCCTTTTATATTCCCTGTAGCTTACCTGTCATAAGGAAGTTTAACAAAGATCTGTTGAATTAGTGAAAGACTTTCTGATGGAAGAAAGATAGGCAAGGTAGTGTGCCGGTTAGGAAGTATAGCAGAGATAGTGCTTTATGGGCCACTGGGAGATTTCATCTCTCAGACCACCATGATGTCAGATGGGGTCTGGCTCTTGGGATGTGAGCAGAAGTGAAGTCAGCTACTTCCAACTTTGACCTTAAACACAACTCATGCAATCCCACTTTTCTCTTCCTTTGCCTCGATGACCTTGAAGGCCACATTGACATAGCCACAAGATGGAGGAGGGCTGTCTGGCTCTCCAGGCTTTAAGGGAATGAGAAAGAAACATTTTGTGCTTGACCACTGAGATTTGTGAACCAAAGTCTTACAGCAGGGAAGTCTGCTTTATCCTGACTAATACAGAATGCCTTTGCTATAAGTAAGAGCACATAAGTGAAAGTGGGGGAAAGATAGAAGTTTTCATCTCTGATGATAAAACTTGCAGAGGTACGTGGTGTCTGGGGTTGAACAGCAACTCCCTCACATTAAGAAGGGCCCAGGCTCTCTCCATCCACCAATTCTGCCATCTTCAGTGTGTCAGCATGTCTCTACTCTGCTCAAAAAGCAGCTTCCACAGTTCCTAGCATAATTCCCACATCACGTGAGTCTCCAAACACAGTGAAGAAGCGGGGAGGCAAAGTCACCCTCTCATCTTTCCCATTTTAGGAAAGAGCAAAGTCTTTTCCAGGAGCCCCAGCAACTGCGCCTTATATCTCAGGGGCCAGAATTGGGTCACGTGGCCAATTCTGGCTGCAGGTCAGATGAGAAGACCATGTGCAAGGTCTCCCTGCTTCTTTATCTTGGGAAGTGGGTTGTCTCTGCTGCAAAGGGCTGGCATCTCAGCCTCCCCACCAAGCCTGGAGAGAGGGACACTGCCTGAAGCAGCCAGGCCAAAGGTGGGAGGTCCACCTGCTTCACATTAACAATGGCACTTCTTATGCAAGATCCTGGTTACCGGTTGTAATTTACACCTGAGTGTGTTATTTGGGGAAAGCACCGGGAAACTCACTGCTGCCTCAGAGAGGCAAGGTACAAAGGTAGGATCATTTGTTTTATTTCTTCAAAAGATTCTTATGAGGCGTGTCTTTTATGGCTGCATACTCATTATATTTCAAATGCATTCAAGTATCCTTGATGTATTGCTAAGTGTCTGGATAGGGATTTTTTCCTCCAAAGCTCTGTGAAAAAAATACTTACAGGTAAAATTGGGTGAGCCTAATGGAGTAAGCTTTGTTGTCTTCTGTGAAAGCTGTGTTGTGGGGGCTGCTGCTCAGAGATAGGACCTTTCTTGGCTGTATTGGTATTGGAAAGACCAGGTAGGACAGGCCTTCAGCAAGGATAAAGGAGATGGTTGTCTGGACATTTTGATTTGGGCCATGCTATGCCTGAAAAATGTTCCCCCTAACCCCAGATCCCTAACTGACATAGAGTCACCTCTTAGGTCAAAGCAGTGTTTCTCCAAGTTTCCCTCAACATTGGCTTAATGAAGATGAACGCCAGCAGATTCCCTGGGGCTTGTAGGAGGATAGCCAGGACAGATATCCAGCTGGTTAAAATACTGAAATACTTCCCTACCAGTTGGTAAATGGATGCAGTCCAGAGCCCCCCATTTCCTTCCTTGGCTGCTCTCCCAGCTCCTCCCTTAGGGCTCCAGTACTGCCCTCAGTCCAGTTACTAAAGGGTTAACCTCTGGTGTTGCAAGGGTCCTCCAAGACCCTGCTCCAGCTGTTATTGGTTGCTGCTCCTATTGGTGGTTAAATATTTTGACTATCACTTCCTTCAGATTGCAGCCCAAAATGATCCATCTAAAGGCTCTCCTGTTTTAGCTGAGAAACGACAGCAAATTGTATTCTATGCCATAATTCACCCATATTTGTTTTCATATGAAAGCAATGTTTTAAAATAGCATCTATGAAATAAAAATGTTGCTGCAAGAAGATGTACAATGATCACCCTATGGTTTTGGTCTTTCCAGCACTTTGCTGGGTACCCCCTGCCCCAGGTAGCTGGGCAATTCAGTCTAAGAATCAAAGATCTAAAGTGCTGTTGTCAAAACATCATGGCACAGTTTTGCATATGGCACTTAAAGGGCGAAAGCCAACCCTCTGTCTGCAGTCTGTACAACAAATTTTGGTTTTGGCAAAACCCAACCCCTGCTCCCTGCCAGCTGCTCTGCTTCCTAGTCCCACTGCCCTGACCTAACGGGGCGTTTTCCAATCTTCAAATCTTCTCATGCCTTTCCATCTCTAGGCCTTTGCTCCTGCTGTTTTTGTCCATAAGGTTGCTCCTTCAGCTCAGCCTTCAAAGTCATGCTCAAAACTACATCATCCCTTTCCAGAGCAGACCCCCCAGGCTGCTGTAATCTCTTGCTCTTCCTTATTTGTGTTTTTCTTTCTTTCCTTTTTTTTTTTTTTTTTTGAGACGGAGTCTCGCTCTGTCGCCCGTACTGGAGTGCAGGGGCACAATCTCAGCTCACTGCAAGCTCCACCTCCCGGGTTCACACCATTCTCCTGCCTCAGCCTCCCAAGTAGCTGGGACTACAGGTGCCCCCACCACGCCCGGCTATTTTTTAGAATATATTTTTAGTAGAGATGGGGTTTCACCGTGTTAGCCAGGATGGTCTCAATCTCCTGACCTCGTGATCCGCCCGCCTCGGCCTCCCCAGAGTGCTGGGATTACAGGTGTGAGCCACCGTGCCCAGCCCCTTATTTGTTTTTTTCTTACCTATCCTGTGACTCACATCCCTTTCTATCCAGCACTAGAGTTATTTACATTCATCTTTCAAGCTTGACTATGGCCTCCTTGAGGGATAGACCTTATGTTATTGATCATTTTACTCTGCACAGTATCTAGACATGGAACGAGGAAGCAGAAAATGTTTATTCAATAACCAAAGCATGACAGCAACTTTTTAAATTTTTTAATTTTTATATATTTAGGGACTACAAGTGCAGATTTCTTACATGCATGTATTGCATAGTAGTAAAGTCTGGGCTTTTAGTGTACTCATCACCTGAATTGAGAACATGTACCCAATAGGTAATTTTTCAACCCTCACCCCCTCCCACCTTCCCATATTTTGGGGTCTCCAACGTCTAGGATTCCACTCTGTATGTCCATGTGTGCCTATTGTTTAGCTCCCACTCATAAGTGAGAACATGCAATATTTGACTTTCTGTTTCTCAGTTGTTTCATTAGGATAATGGCTTCCAGTTCCATCCATATTGCTGCAAAATACATGATTTCATTCATTCCTATGGATGAGTAATACTCCATATTATATATATACCACATTTTCTTCATCTAAACCTCTATTAATTCATATTTAGATTGATTCCACATCTTTGCTACTGTGAATACCACTGCAATAAACATACAAGTGAAGGTATCTTTTTGATATAATTATTTCTTTTACTTTTGCTGGATTGAATGGTAGTTCTATTTTTAGTTCTTTGAGAAGTCTCCATACTGTTTCCCATAAAGGTTGTACTAATTTATGCTCCTACCAACAGTGTATAAATAAGCATTCCCTTTTCTCTGAATTCTCACCAACATCTGTTGTTTTTTGTCTTTTTAGTAATAGCCATTCTGACTTGTATATCATGGTATCTTGTGGTTTTAATGTGCATTTCTCTGATGATTAGTGATGTTGAGCATTTGTCATATGTTTTTTGGTTATTTATATATCTTTTGAAAATGTTCATGTCCTTTGCCTACTTTTAATGGGATTCTTTGTTTTATCTTATTGATTTGTTTGAGTTCCTTGTAGATTCTGGAGATTAGCCCTTTCTTGGATGCATACTTTGCAAATATTTTTTCCCGTTCTGTAGGTTACTTGTTTACTCTGTTGATTGTTTATTTTGCTGTGCAGAAGCTTTTTAATGATACTCATTTTTATACCTTGATATTGGTTAATTACATTTCCATCTGATGAAACAGGAGGAATAGAACATGGAATAGGCCACTTTGATGGAAAATATAGGATAAGGTTTAGACAAAGGAAGGATTCTAAACCACCATAAGCCAACACATAGTTAAGGATTTAAAGGACAAATTCCATGCATATTATAGGTTTCAAAGGGCCACATAGTCATAAGTACAGGCCCTAGAGTTACACTGGCTTCAAAACCTGGCTCTGCTACTCTGTGACCTCTGCGGTTCAGTTTTCTCACCTGTAACATGGGACTGATAATTGTGCCTACCACACTAATTTCTTTGAGAGGATTAATGAGTTAATACATACAAATCATTGAGGATAGTGGCTGGTTGATTGTGATCCAAATCCCAATACAGTCTAGACAAGTTGGGTCTCCCATGTTTTAGGCCCTTTTTCCTTCATGATATAGAGACTATGACAGTCACCCAATTCCATTTCCTTCCACCTCCAGACCAGTGTGTATGTCAACTTTAGCATATTTTTAACATTCTCAGGTTAAGCAAGTTGGACCTGTAGCTTTTGGAAGCCAGGTTTATACACTGTGTAGGAGGTTAACAAAAAACAGCCACACAAAAGACAAAGTTGAATACATGTTCTAATGCCTACCTCCTCTGAAATTTCTTTTGCTCTGCCCAAAAATGGTCTTTTCACTTTTGTAATGATACTCAACATTTTTGACAATTAGAGATCAATTCAATTAAGTAAACTTTCTATTGTAAAGGGAAGAAAAGAAGGAAGGGGGTGAAGGAGTAGGGGAAAAGAAATGAAAGAAAAAGGTGGTTTTAGCAAAAAGCTGGCAGTCATTCATAATTCAGTTTGAATTTGTTAAGCCAGATTGCCTTTCTGACATGTATCTGATATTGATCCACTTGGAAAATAGAGATGTGGGTGGATTAGGATTTTAAATGGGAAAAGGCCATTTCAGAGCATGTCAAGGAAGGATGGGGCTGGGTGGAAATATCCAGAGCAGAATGACAGGGTGGGAATGGGCGAGGGGCGCACCCAGCAACCAAAAAGCAACCTCAGCAAGCTGAGCCCAAGAAGTAGGTAAAGGCAGGGGAACAAAAGAAAGATCAGAAAGAAACTCTGAAGAAATATTTCACATCTTGAAATGTAGCCTAGTGGAGGCTTTGGAAACAAATGTGAGGCAGATGTTCCGCCTAAAGCAATCTAGCACTTCTAGCTGCAGTTAGTTGGTGATGCTGTTCCATCTCCAGGATGCTTTATCAGGAGGGATCAGAAAGCTGGCTCTTGGGTGTCTGCCCTTCCCACTCCTGCCCTTACCCTATTATGAAGGGAACAGTATTCTCTCTGTGGTCCCCAGAGCTTTTTCACCATGCAAGCATTGTGGGAAGTTGCCTCAAATCCCACTATCTCTTCATCACCCCTCTCCCTCTTCTCTATGAAAATGGGACAGTTCTAAATCCTTCTCCATTTCAGCAGAGAAAACATTTTTCTCAGCCAGTCTTGGTGGCACAAAGGCAGTCACTAGACTAAATTTCTCATTTATTACCCCCAACTTCAGCCATCACCATCCATTTTATTTTTTTAGTAAAGGCAGATTAATGGGTTTAGACAGATGACAATTCATCAGAAAATCAAAGAACTGGAAGGGCCCTAAAAGAATATCTAGTCCCACCCACTCACTAGACAGATAACGAAACCAAGACTCAGAGAAGGGCATAACTCCCCCAAGGTCAACAGCAAGTCGAGGGTGGAGCTACATCAAGAGCCCAAGACTACTGGCTACCAGCTCTCTTCCCCCAGCCCCTCTGTATTAGTCCGTTTTCATGCTGCTGATAAAGACATACCTGAGACTGGGAAATTTACAAAAGAAAGAGGTTTAACTGGACTTACAGTTCCACATGGCTGGGGAAGCCTCACAATCATGGTGGAAGGCAAGGAGGAGCAAGTCACACCTTATGTGGACGGTGGCAGGCAAAGAGAGAGTTTGTGCAGGGGAACTCCTCAGATCTCATGAGACTTATTCACTATCAGGAAAGACCTGTCTTCATGATTTAATTACCTCCCACTAGGTCCCTCCCACCACATGTGGGAATTCAAGATGAGATTTGGGTGGGGACATGGCCAAACCATATCACCCTCAGTCACTGACTTTTGTTGTAGGGTGGTAAGCCCTATCTAGGACTGGATTGGAGTGTCTACCTGTGCTCTGTGATTTGTCAGGATCCTGAAGGGTCCTGTCTCCCCAGCTGCTGCTATGTGGGTATAAGACACCATGCTAAACTCTGTGGGGAAACCCCTTGGTGGCCTATGTCCTTAAGCATCAGAGGATGCTTGGGCTGCACGTAACAGAGACCTTCACCTTAGCTGGCTTCAACTAGGAAGGTTAATGTTCTGGCACCAAAGGGTGCCCAGAGTAGGGGGACTGCCAAAGTTGGTACACTCAGTGCCTCAATCTGTTGTCCCAGGCTCTCTGTGTCTTTTTGATCCACATCATCAGCATGTTGGTGAGCTCCCGTCCTAATCATAAGACAACTGCTGCAGTTCAAGGGCTCACTTCAAGACATAATATCACACCATAGAAGATGAGCCATTTCCTCCTGGTTGTCCTTTTTGTTAGTGAAGAACATTTTCTCCAAAGCCTCCCGGAAGAATTCTCTCCTCTCATTGGTCAGGATTAGGCCACATCCCTTTCTTAACCAATGACTGGCAAGGGAAATGGGGTTACCAGAATTGACTTAAATAAATTGAGATTTACCCTAGAGTCTTGTGGGGAGAGGTGGACATTCAAACAAACTCAGGGATCTGCCAGCAAGAGGAAGAGAATGGCAGGGGGCAGGCACTCAACAATACCTGCCACATCTTATCATCACCATCTGAGAAGTGTAGTGTTCAGAACAGACTCTGAACACTGGAGGTAGTCTGGCTAAGTTCAAATCCTTGTTCTGCTGCTTTCTAGTTGCATGACCTAAGAAAATTATTTTGTCTCTCTGTGCCTCAAATTTGAAGAATATAATATAATCTATCTCTTGGTGCTATAAAAACTATGTAAGGTAATATATGTAAACTATGCAAATATATGTAATATGTAAGAGGCCAGCCCACATAAATGTTATATAGGGGTAGCTGTTGTTAGCTACTTCCTAACTCCCTTCCCGTCCTACATGCGCACACACACTCATGCTCACAACCCATATGCCCAAAATCACTGCTATAGGAGCCTCATCATTATTCCAGAACTGACCTGCATTTTTCAAATCTTGAGACTTCACATATGTTGGCCTTCCACTTGTAAAGATAAACTTCCCACCATCTTTCCCATTGACATTTAAGAGCCAGCTCAACACCACCTCCTCCATAAACTTTTCCTGATCCCTTCTAGTTGGCATCAATCTCTTTCCACTCCACCCCCAAACTCCCTAAACCCTCAGTGTCTCCACTTGGGCTCCTGTGCATGCTGCCTTGCTTTGTGGTTCCGAGTGATCGTGTTGGTCTCCTAGGCTGGGATCCCCTTTAGGGCAGGAGGTTAAAGACTAGGTCAAGAGTCTCTTCAGGAAATAACTCAGTACCCTGCATACAACATCACCTTAGTAAAAGTTAATCAAATATAAAATATACAGTCTCCACCTTCAAGAAGTCTAGTTGAGGAACAGGACAGACATGTAAGACAATTGGCCATGTAAGCATTAGAACCTCAGCACCCCTTACAGACCTGGTGCTCCAGCCACACCAACCTTCCTGCCATTCCCTTACACCCCCTTGCCTTTGCACATGCTGTTCCTCCTGCCTCCAAGTTCCTTCTTTGCTCCCAGAATCTTTAATGGGTGACACAGTCCTACTCACCCTTTCAGCCTCTACTGCAGCATTGCCTCCTCTGTGAAGCCCCTTGTAGTGATGCTGCTGCCCACTCTGATTCTTCTCTGTTTATTATACCACTCACATGCTTCACTTCTGCCTCCTCCAGCCTGGGTGCTCCTGAAGGGCTAGGACTGGGTCTTTCCATCTCAGCATCCCCCAGCCCAGCACAGAGCTTGGCATGTAGCAGATGCTCCATGCCAACATTCCATGTTTGCCAAGTGAATGAGTGGATGAGTTTGCAGGCAGCCTATGAGCACTCTTGGGGATTTATATTAGCTCTCTTTTGTCCCTTCCTCAGAACAGCACCCCTGGGATCTTGGTAACAACAACAGGCTGTGTCTTCAAGAGGAAAGCCAGTCTGGAAAGCCGAAGAGTGGGAGCCACACTGGTTGAAGATGCCGGGCATCCCAACCTAGGAGATAATAATATAATTAGCGTAATCCCTGAGAGCAGTGTGACAACACCTGCCTGGTTTCTGGGAAGAAAGCTGCAGAGAGAATAGGCACAGCGGAGTGGGGGTTACATTCCTCTATGTCAAGTGGCCAGGCTGAAATGCCAAGAATGCAGCATTCTTCTAAGAAGCGTCCACCAACAGGCACAGTCATGCAAGCGCTGCATGTCCCCCAGGATTCTGGCATGTGTTCCCAAGAACAATGTCTGCAGTGCACGCTTGCATTTGTCACTGTTGGCTTTCCATTGTAATACAGTGCCTTGCCTTACAATTTCCTGAGCCCTTACCCATGTTACTTCAGCTAAGCCTTATATCAGCTCTGCAGGGACAATCCTGCCTATATTCCAGATGGGGAAACCTACTCTCAGAGAGGTCAAAGGCCTTACCCGATAGCACACAGCTAGTAAGAGCAGGGGCTCTGGATCCCAGCCCAGCACTTGCATGATCTGGTTTGGCTGGAAGGAAATTTGACAACGGGAGATTTCTTTCTGTTTTCAAGTGAGATACTGGTTTGCCCCCAGCATCCAGTCTTGTGGGCCACTATTCTTGTGTGAGTCTTTATGTGTTACGGTTGGGGGGAGTGGAGAATAGGGATATAGGGAATAGGAATAGAGGGGAGGTTGTGTTGTGTATGCATATGTGTATGTCTGATGTGTATATATGTGTGTATGTGTATATATATTGTGTGTCTATGTGCATGTGTATATCTGTACATGTGTCTGTATGTGTCTGTGTGTTTGTGTGTATGTGTGTATATGGATGTGTATGTTTGTGTGTGTATATGTGTATGTGTATGTGTATGCATGTGAATGTATGTGTCTGCATCTGCATGTGCATGTGTGCCTGTCTGTATATGTGTGTCTGTGGGTGTCCATGTATATGTGTATATGGGGGTTTGTTTATGTGTATCAAT